>NC_081409.1:135584858-135876238 GCF_030272615.1 Cryptomeria japonica
GAACAGTTTGGTTCTTCCTTTCCACAACTCCATTCTACTAGGGCGTCTGAGGTGTTGATAATTGTTTTCTGATTCCATTCACTTCATGGAATGTATTAAATTCCTTAGATGTGAATTTACCTCCTTGATTTTATCTCAAACATTTGATTTTCTTACCGGTTCCATTTTCTACCATTGCCTTTAATAGTTTGAATTTCCCAAATGCTTCAGATTTCTCCCTGAGAAAAGTTACCCAACACATACTAGAATAGTCATTAATGATTAGCATAAAATATCTATCTCCTTGTAAACTTCTAGTTCTCGTTGGACCACATAAATCAGTATGAATTAAATCAAGAACATTGTTAGATTTATCTGGTTTACTCTTGAAAGATGCTCTAGCTTTCTTTCCAAATTGACATTCCTTACATACTGGATTGTGAGGTTTAACAATTTTAGGTAAATCTCTTACTGCCTTAGTTGTACGGATTTTCACAATGCAATCAAAATTTCCATGACAAAATCTCTTATATCATAACCAACTTTCATCAATATGTGCAATCAAACATGTCTTCTCAATGTTATTCAAATGAAAGATATTACCTCTAGTCTGATTACTAGTTGTAATTTCCAAACCAGTTATGTTTAAGATTTTGCGTTTACCATTCTTGAATTGTAACTGAAATCCTTTCTCAACTAACTGACCAACACTCAGAAGATTATGCTTCAAACCTTCAACATAGTAAACATTATCAGTATTGTGCTTACCATCAAAAGATATAGTTCATTTTCCTTTGATCAAACAAGCTTTATCATCTCCAAATCTTACTAGACCTCCATTGTATTTGTTGGTGTAAATAATTATTCATCATGGATATTATTACACTTACTTAAGTTTACTTAGGATAATGCATTTCATAGTAGTTTGGATATGAGACACTTGGGTGTTTGTGCCACATTGGGATAGTGTGTGTAGGAGAAATTCCACCTCTTATGGTGTCGATCTTGTTATTACACTATCATATCCACTTATTGTGGAGTGATAATTCCACCTTCAGTGGGTGATCCACCTCATGTGGAATATTATATTATTTCTCCTACCTACCCACACCTATTTCCTACCTACCCTTGTTTCTTATTGAGCCACATGTCATGTTTGTGTGCTCATACATATCCCTAGCCTTGCCTATATAAGCAGGCTCATCTACATTGTATGTAACAACAATTATTGATCATTTTCTATTGATGACAATATAGTTTATTCTTGTCCCATATTATGTCTCTATCTTGTACATTTCATTGACCTCTTGATCTTGGAGAAATTCAACATGGTATCAGAGCTATTGGGGCTTCATTGATTCGTCTTGAAGAGGCATTATTGCGACGTTAAGAGGCAGATCTGAGGAGCATCATCATTTGGAGGCGTCCTAGACCAGATCCGACCTCGCCATTGCGTCCGGAAGGCCGTTTCCATGAATTTTGGTTATAAAGTTGGCCTATTTTGGTGAGGAAAATATTTTTCCCCAATTTTGCTAATCATACGGATTTTTCGAATATTGATATAATTTTTTCAAAAAAAAAATATTTTCATTTTTCTGCAAATTGTTTGAAAAATCGAAAAAAAAATCAAAAAAAAATTGAAAAAATTCGAAAAAAAAAATCAAAAAATTTGAAAAAGAAATCAAAAAAAAAGAATTTTTGGGGGGTCCGCAGACCCCCCCGTGACCCGCAGGTTTGCAGGTCTGCGCATTGTACCACCCGACGCCGTACCTGTCAGCGTCTGCCGTCGACCGTGTCTGGCATCCGTCCTTGGCGTACCTTTTCCGACGACCGCTGCATTCGCTGGCAACACCCGCCGTACCCTGTCTGCGCGTTGAAGCCCGCGCCACGCTCCCGGCTCCGCTCCCGGCAGTCTCCGGCAACACCAGGCACTGTGTCCGCGTCCTCCTGCTGGCGGCTCCTGGTCCTGCCACCTCCCACAGGTCCCTCGGCCTCTGGCTCCGGCAGCAGCGTCCGCTACCGCCGCCTCCCGGTTCTCTCCTCCCGCACGGCGCCGCTCCACCTCTCCGCCTCCGGCTCGTCTGACAGGTCACCAAAATCGTACAGACACGTTGTCAATCCGTACGCCACACAGATTTTTTGCACATGTCAGCACGCCACATCATCGCCCAAATCACCCTACCACGTCGCATATTTCGTACAGTACGGACGGTACAGTCAACAGGCCGAGTCATATGTCTGTACGGTACGGACGCCCAGTCAGCCAGGCAGCGAAGTTTTGGTGATGGTCATACGGCCGTCAAATTTAACATAGTGTTTTGATGACGTCAGCGCCACATCAGCAGGGTTTGGAAATTTTTTGACCCCCTCTCATTTGCATTTTTGATTTTGCAGTTCAACTTCAAATGGCCATAACTTGCTCATTTTTGCTCCTTTTTGGGTGCAATTTTTTTTGAAATGGGCTAGAATTTTGTGCTCTCCGCAGTGGTGAAAGAATTTTTTGATTTTGATGCACAAATTTTCCAAAAAATGCAGTTTTTGGTGACTGTCCCTGAGTAATCCCAGTTTTTGCAACTTCAGAGGCTTCGTTTGGGGTCATCCGACCTCCTTTTTAGGTACCGTTTTTTTTGAAAGTGCGTATTTTTTCATCTACTTTCACATGATGCTATCAGATTGATGTCATTGTCAGTAGAAATTGCACTTTCAGATCTTGGCCATTTTTGGCTCTCTTGGTACTTGTATATTTGCTTGAATCTCAGTTAGATTCATTGCACTATTGATTGAAGTCTCTTGTATCTCATTTGAGAAGTTGTAAAATTTGCATCATAAGCCCACTTTTCCTTGTTTTGCAAGTGGCTCATTGTAATCGCACTAAGTATAAAGTGCCAAAATCATCACTTTAGGGGGGGTACTTTGATTGATTGAATTTGGGGGGTGTCTCCTGTGCTCTTGTGCTCTTGTGTTCTTTCCTTTTTGCTGCTATGGGTTCTTCTAAGTTTCCTCTCTTAACTCCACATAACTATGCTACTTGGAAAATTGATGCATGGAGTAAACTTATGGAAAAAGGACTCACTCATTACATTGATGGAACTATTGTTACTCCAGCTAATCCTAAGGCTGATCCAGTTGGTCACTTAGATTGGCTCACTAAAAATATCATGGCAATTGGTACCTTAAGAAAGTATGTATCAAAGGATCTCATTTTTCATATTGAGAAATGTACTCTAATCAAGGATGCTTGGCAAAAGTTTCAAGATTTGTATGGTCAAGTTGATGAGATTAGGGGATATCAAATTGATAGTGATCTCACCATGTTAGATCCCAAGAACTTTGATACTATACAAGATTATGTCACTAAGGCAAATGAGTTGAGGGCACAACTCAAAGATTGTGGCATTGATAAAAAGGATACTCAATTGATATTCAACTTGATAGGGAAGCTTCCACAATAATATGCAGCATTTGTTTCTAGTTTCCAAACTCATAGGATGACAATGGGTTCAAGCTACAAAATGCCTACATTTGATGCTTTCAATGAAATGTTGATGATGGAACAAACTAAGTTGATAAGCATGGGCATTCTTAAGGCTTCTTCTAAGTCTCAAGTATTAGTGGCAAATCAAGGGAACAAAGGAAATCAAGGAAAGGACAACTCAAACAAGAAGAAATGGCAATCAAAGCCTAAAGCATCATCTTCTCCACAACAAGGAGATTCATCTTCTTCCAAGAAAGATAATTCACCAAAGAGAGAGAGACCTACTTGTGCTTATTGTAAAAAGATTGGTCATGAGGAACATCGTTGCCATACTAAGAAGATTGATGAGCTTACACATATCATCAAAAAGCATAACATTGATTTGCCTAAAGTCTACAAGAAGGATGATTCATCAACTTCCACTTCCTCACATTCAAAAGGAAAAGGGCAAGCATTCATGGCTTCTACAAGTGGAAAGACTCACTCTTTTGGAACAAGAAAAGGAAAAGCTCTATGTGCTACTATCAGTCATGATTCAGAGAGATGGCTTCTAGATTCAGGGGCTTCTCATCATATGGCATCTTCACAATCTATGTTCTCTACATTTGAGCCTTGCACCATGCCACAGATTTTGATGGGCAATCATACATACATGGATGTGATTGGGAAAGGATCTATTGACATTGGGGATAACTCCTTCAATGATGTGTTGTGTGTACCCCACTTGACAAACAATCTCCTTTCTATCTATCAAATCACACATGGCGCAACTAAGAGAGTTGTGGAGTTCACACCTGACTCAGTTTTTATTAGAGACATGGAGACTAGAGCTATCATTGCAACTGGGGTGGTTGATCATGCATCTCGGTTATACTCCTTTTCAGATTTTGTTGATGATGATGATTTCACATTTGATGATTCTACACATGATGATCACACTTATTGTGATGATTCAGATTTTGAGGAGAACTTTGGACACTTGAACATGGGGATTCTCACATGTGACCCCGTTCTTGAGTCTTGTATTTCATCTTCTCATATTGATATCACATCACCTATTGCACCTGATGATGCAGATAGTGCGACAGTTTTGCCTTCATGTGATTCAGTGCAGCAGGATATACATTGTCTTCCAGCTTCAGAGTCATGGGATGATTACATGACAGATATTGCAGGTTTGTTTGTGGAATCCTACATTGCAGATTTGGGAGACATCATTGATGACATACATCTTCTCTTTGATGAAGATGATTCTTCTTCGATTGTTGCGAGGGCATACTCTGACCCTCTTGTTCATTCTCTACATGATCATTCTTTCAAGGTTGACATGATTGTGGATACTTATGTACAGCAGTTGGAGGAGGTCTCTTTATTCTTTGAGGAGACACATGAGTCTTTGGACATTGTTCTACATCCATCTCCACTAGATGTTGGAGTTCCTTTTTCAGCAGTGTGGCACAGTTTACTACCTTTGGAAGGGGTATCTTTCAGCATTGACATGGGGACACTTGAGCAGTTTTCAGAGATTCCTTTCATCATGAGTTTTCTTCATACATCTTCCCTTCATGATTGGGGAGACTTCATGGATACACCTTTGGTTTTGTTTCTTCCTAAGGGGAGGAATGTTGTTCGACGTTCGTGGAGCAGTTTCTTCATACATCGAGCTTCTATCATTGGTGCAGATTCTTCATTGAGGGAGGATCACAGTTTGACTTCTCTTCTTCTCTCATATGGGGGGGACTTTTTTCTCACATGGGGTTTTGTTCCTCACATACTTCTTTGAGAGTTCTCTTGTATAGCTTTCATCTCTCTTTTGGGGGAGGGTTTTTTCCCATTGGGTTTTTCTCTCTTTCCCCACTTTGTGAGAGATTTCATTGCATTGGTTTGCATGCATTTGCATTTGTGCATGGGTACCTAACATGGCCTCGTAGCCAGGACCCATCTTGCATTGCTTAGTTGCATTGTAGACTTAAGTGCATTCCCCTAAGTTGCACTTAAGGGGGGGTGTTGGTGTAAATAATTATTCATCATGGATATTATTACACTTACTTAAGTTTACTTAGGATAATGCATTTCATAGTAGTTTGGATATGAGACACTTGGGTGTTTGTGCCACATTGGGATAGTGTGTGTAGGAGAAATTCCACCTCTTATGGTGTTGATCTTGTTATTACACTATCATATCCACTTATTGTGGAGTGATAATTCCACCTTCGGTGGGTGATCCACGTCATGTGGAATATTATATTATTTCTCCTACCTACCCACACCTATTTCCTACCTACCCTTGTTTCTTATTGAGGGACATGTCATGTTTGTGTGCTCATACATATCCCTAGCCTTGCCTATATAAGCAGGCTCATCTACATTGTATGTAACAACAATTATTGATCATTTTCTATTGATGAGAATACAGTTTATTCTTGTCCCATATTATGTCTCTATCTTGTACATTTCATTGACCTCTTGATCTTGGCAAAATCCAACAGTATTCCTGAAAAGTTAAGAATTTACTCTGATCACCAGTCATGTGATTTGAACATCTTGAATCAATGATCCATTCACCCTTATCTTCAACTTTAGCTGCCAGTGCCTGCTCTACCAGTTGAACTGTAGGTACCATTTGATCTTTTGTTATAGCAACAAAATCCCATCCATTGTCTGTCGGATCCTCATCAGATTCATCAGTAACTCCTTCATCAGCATAATAACATGATTTGTCTCTATTCTTCTTGAATTTATATTTCAAATAATCAGGGTTAGGCTTATATGTTCTTTTAGCTTCTTCTCTTAATCTTGCATGTCTATCAAGGCATCTAGAAGCCATATGACCAATCTTATTGTAGTTAAAACATTTAAATGGTTCTTTACCTTCATACTTACTTCCAACTGGACCTTTAGGCATTTTCCTTGCAAATAGTGCTTCAAGCTCATCCTATTCTTCATTCTCCTTTCTGATTTCTTCAAGTTCTCTTACATAGAAGGCTTTCCAATCAGATTTATCAGATGATGTCGATAATGCTGCAGATGATGATGATGCCTTGAAAGCTAAATCTGTCTTAAGAGTAGCAACAAGACAAAATTCCTTAAGTTCAAAAGTTGAAAGTTTTCCAACCAAAGTATCTCTAGATACTGATGCATTAGGCATTGTTCTCAATTCATTTATAGTAGTAACTTTCATTTTATATGTCGGTGGAGAAGCTCTTAAAACTTTAGAAACAATATCATCTTCATTTAAGGTTGCTCCACAACATTGTATACCCAAAACAATTTCATTTACTCTTTCAATAAAAACATAAATACTTTCATCTTCTTCCATTTTTAGATTTTTATACTTGACCTGGAAGCATTCAATTTTTGCAATTTTGACTGTGTTATCTCCTTGATTCAATGTTTCCAACTTGTCCCAAATAGCTTTAGCAGTAGACCTATCTAATAATCCCATGATTTGCTGATCTGACAATGTGCTCAAAAGTACTTATCTTGCTTTGCAATCATTTTCTTCATCTTTAGCCAAGGTTAGTGAATTAGGTTGACCTTGAGTAGGAGTAGTATATCCATTCTTTGTAGCATCCTAGATGTCCTTACCAATGCAATTCAAATGTGTCTCCATCCTGATCTTCCATATGCCATAGTTAGTTCCATCAAGCTTTGGACCGTCCTTCCTGAAATAGTTAGTAGACATTGGATCTCCTCAAGTTGTTAAACTTCTGTAAAAGAGGACTAAGATCTAATGCCGATTGTTAGGTCCCAGAGACAACTGAGAGGGGGGGGGTGAATAAGTTGTCTAATAAATTCAACTAAAATTAACTCAACCAAAACTTAGTGCTTAATGTCGGTAGATAGTTTAACTGTTAATTACAGTACCGAAAAAGTTAAATGCATGCAACAGAAAGACAAATAACACATACAACACATAACATAGTTGTTTGTATGTGGAAACCCTATAAGAGGAAAAACCATGGTGGGAATTCTTTCCCACAATCAGATGATACTACTGTAGATAGTATGTGTGTACAATATGGAGTCTTCACATGCAGAAAGGCCAACTACCTAGAGCTCACTGCTCAATTACAAGATGGGAGTCACACTGACTACAATTGGATGATTAAATCCAATAATAATGTACTACTCAAAATAGCATCTTCTTATGCTGGATTCAGTACCGGTTAAGCTCTGCTAATCTCCTCAATACCTTCCTTCAATCTTCAAATGATGTCTATGTGTATAGCTCTGCTTATTTTTGCATATACCTTCTTACAATCCTTTTCACATTCGCATTCCACTTCCACACTTCGATCTCACAAATAAGATCTTACATATATACCGAAGCCAAAGACCAAATGTGTAGGTCAGCTTTACAAAAGATATTACAATAAAATCAATTACAAGTAAATCAATATCTGATGCAATATTCAATACAACATGTCGGCTCAATGCATTTACAACAATAATAAATCATCTCCATAACATGTCGTGCTGATCTGGAATAGATATTCATGCCGATGTATAACCTGGACCTATTTGCTGGTAAAAGAAAATATGCAAACCTGATTAGATCAATAATCAAATCGCCAAAACCAAGTGATCAAATAATGTCTTTGACATAACCAAGTAATCTCCAGATGATAATGGATCATCCTCAGTGCCGGTGAACAAGATGTTAGTGACTGTGCATAAGCCATCGAGTATATGTCGGTGAGCATAACAAGTGCTGACATCAATGACAAAACCAATGCAACACATCCAAAATACCAACAGAAATATTCATTCATCACTTCAAGGATTAGATTTGCCAACATACTTATCTCTTCTAATATAACATTTGCTTCCAAATATTCTGAAATATTTGCTTCCATCAACATTTGCTTCTCTCTAGTACACTTGAGGTAAATTTTCTTCCATCAACATGGTTCTTGCTACATCCAGAATAGTTTTCTTCTTCCTTTCCACAACTCCATTGTTTTGGGGTGTCCGGGGTGCTTATAGTTGTCTTTTGATTCCATTTACTTCATAGAATGCATTAAATTCTCAAGATGTAAATTCTCCTCCTTGATCTGATATCAAACATTTGATTTTCTTGCCAGTTTCATTCTCTACCATTGCCTTGAATATCTTGAATCTTCCAAAAGCTTTTGATTTCTCTCTAAGAAAAGTAACCCAACACATTCTAGAATAATCATCAATTATTAGCATAAAGTATCGATCACCCTGTAGACTTCTTTTTCTTGCTGGACCACATAAATTGGTATGAGTAAAATCGAGAGTATTATTGGATTTATCAGTAATGCTCTTAAAAGTTGTTCTAACTTGCTTGCTCATTTGACATTCCTTACATACCGGATTATGAGGTTTCACAATCTTAGGTAAATCCCTTACTGCTTTAATTGAACCGACCTTTACAATGCAATCAAAATTCACATGACAGAGTCTTTTATGCCATAACCAACATTCATCAATGTGTGCAATCAAGCATGTCTTCTCACTTGTATTCAAATAAAATATATTACCTTTAGTATAATTACCGGTTGCAATCTCCAATCCAGTTTGGTTTATGATTTCGCATTTTCCATTCTTGAATTGTAACTGAAATCCTTTTTCCACTAACTGAGCAACATTCAAAAGATTATGCTTCAAACCTTCTACATAATAAACATTGTTAGTATTATTCTTACCATCCAAAGATATAGTACCTTTTCCTTTGATTAAACAAGATTTATCATCTCCAAACCTTACTAGATCTCTATGAATTTCCTGAAATGATATGAATTTGGTTTTATCTCCAGTCATATGATGTGAGCATCCACTATCTATAATCCATTCATCCTTTTCATCAATTTTTGTTGCCACTACCTACTCTACCAGTTTGATAATAGGTGCTGGTGAATCTTCCTTTAATGCGATGAATGCCCATCCACTATCTTTTGGATCTTCACCTGAGTCATTTGTAACACCTTCATTTGCAAAGTAATATGACTTATCTTTGTTTTTCTTATATTTGTATCTCTGATATTTAGGGTTAGGTTTATATGCTCTTCTTGCTTCCTGCCTTAGTCTAGCATGTCTATCAGGACACCTAGAAGCCATATGACCAACTTTATTGTAGTTAAAATATTTGAAAGGTGCTTTACCTTCATACTTACTTCTTGTTGGACCTTTAGGCATCTTCCTTGCGAATAGTGCTTCAAGTTCTTCAAGTTCTTCATTTTCTCTCCTCATATCTTCAATTTCTCTTGCATAAAGTGCTTTCCAATCAGTTTTTTCAGATGATGATGATGATGTTGTTGATGATGATGCTTTAAAAGCTAAATCAGTTTTGATTGTAGAAACAGGATGAAACTCTTCAAGTTCAAATGCTGAAAGTTTTCCAACCAAAGTATCTCTAGAAATTGATGTATTAGGCATTGTTCTCAATTTATTAATAGAAGTCACTTTAATTTTGTAAGTTGGTGGCAATGCTCTGAAAACTTTAAAAACAATTTCATCTTCACTTAAAGTGCCTCCACAACATTGTATTCTTAAAACAATTCCATTAACTCTTTCCATACATACAGAAATTCTTTCATCTTCTTCCATTTTTAAATTTTCATACCTAACCCGGTAACATTCCAGCTTTGCAATTTTGTTAGTGGTATCTCCTTCATTTAGTGTTTCCAGTTTATCCAAAATAGCTTTAGTAGTAGATTGATCTGATAATCTTATGATTTGCTAATCTGATAATGCGCTCAGAAGTGCTTCTCTTGCTTTGCAATCATTCTCTTGATCTTTACCTAGTGTCAATGGATTAGGTTGATTCGAAGTAGGACCAACCTAGCCATTCTTAGTAACATCCCATATATCTCTTCCAATGCAATTCAAATGTGTTTCCATTCTGATCTTCCATATACCATAGTTAGTTCCATCAAGTTTTGAGTTGTCCTTCTTGGAAACATTTATTGCCATAGAATCTCCTCAAGTTGTTAGGCTTCTGCAAAAAAGGACTTACCTCTGATACGAATTATTAGGAACTAGGAAGGACAACTGAGAAGTGGGGGGGATGAATCAATTGTTAACCAGTTTTCATAAATTATAAGCCAAATGCCAATTATTCCAAATTAAACATAGTGTCAGCAAACCAAAGTTAAATGTCGGTAAAACAGATTAAAAGTTATAGTAGTGCTAGTATAACTTAATGCATGAAACAGAAAGAGAAACAACATCCACAACACATGACATAGAAATTTATAGGTGGAAACCTGGTAAGGAAAAAACCATAGTGGGAAACCTTACCCACAATGAGATGATACTACTCCAGATAGTATGTGTATACAAATGGGGTCTACACATGTAGAAATGCCAACCGCCTAGAGCTCACTGCTCAATCACAAAATAGGAGTCATGCTGACTGTAGAATTGGATGGTTAAATCCAATGATAATGTACTACACAAAATAACATCTGCAATGTTGGATTTAGTACCGGTTAAGCTCTAAACATGAGTGCCAATAACCTTCCTTCAACCTTCAAATAATGTATGCATGATTCATACTAGGATCTTCTCTTTCGCTCTTCAATATCCACTCACACAATTACCATTCCATACCATCATATCTCACAAATGAGATCTTACAATCATTTATACAAAACCTAAGACCACATGATATGGTCGGCTCACTAAATGATATTGCAATTAAATTAATTACAAATAAGTCTCAATATGTCAGCTCAATACAATTACATATTATCCAATCAATAAACCATCTCCATACCATGCTGTGTTGATCTGGAATCATACATCACGTACCGATCCATAACATAGACCTATCTATCGGTAAAGGCAAATATGTCCAGATGACTAGACGAATAAGAAAAACACCGAATCCAAACTTCCAATCCATGTCTTCGACATAACCAAGTGATCTCCAGATGATAACAAGTCATCATCATTTCTGGTGAACAATATACCAGTGACTGTGTATAAGCCAATATCCATGTTGGGACCACAATGTGTTGGTGCAACAATAAACCAATATAACCATAGAGCTAAAACAACAATGTAGACCTCCAAGAAGACAAGCATTGACATCAATGAAAAAACCAATCCAACACATGATGAAGTCATCCATAATACCAATAGAATCTACAAGACATATTTTATTTGAGTGCAATATTGCTAAAGAGATCTCGTTAATGTTTTGCAATTATATTCCTAATCAGGTTAACATTATGGAAATTCTTACTAGTCACATTCATGGTTTGAAAAAAGACACTAATTTGTTTTGGCATATTCTTTCTATTGATATTTTATGGTACATTTGTGGTATAGGAGCACCCTTCCAAACTCTTTCTCTTTCTTGTTTTGTTGGTGTTATGCTTCTCATGAAGCCATTGTACATAAAATAATGAGCCATGTGCTCATAGGTCCTAGTGGAGATCTTAGGGGTCATGAGTCAAGATTGTGATTTTCTTGAAAATGGAGGGTATGTGTGTCCTGGAGGTGTTTAGGGGTCCTTCATATCATGGTGGTGTCCTTAGGTTGGCCCAATGTGGGTCTAGGAGTCATAAAAAGCAACATTGGGAAAGTTGCTCAAAAGTTGCATGACAACTTTTAAAAGTTGTCAATCAACTTTTCCACCATGTTGTCAAGTTCTTTAGGTTAGCATGGAAAACCCTAGTTTGGGCACACAGACCAAGGCAATGGTAGTATAAGTACTTGCAAACCCTAAATTCATGGGTTGGATGTCAGACTTTGTACGGCCCTAGCAAAACAATGAGACTGAGGTTGTAAAACTATTACCAGTTAGTTTGAATGAAGAAAACAAGCAAGTTAATGGATTGAGAAACGTCTGAATATATGTGGGATATTTTTCATGGTGTAAATATTTTCATTTCAATCAATTAGTTTAGGTTTTTACTTGTAGATTGAATAAGTTTGTAAATAGTTTGAAAACTATCTTCTTACTGTCCAATTTTGGACAGGATTGTGTAAATGAAGTCTTAACTCCATTCCCCGTTGTGGAACCACCATAAAACCATGGGGAATGGATGTGAAGACTCTATACTATAGTCCCAAGCAAGGAGGGCCCTTGAAAATGCAGGAAGGCCAAGCAAAGACCTACTTCTAGGCGAGACTGGACAGTGCTTGGTTATGAGAGGTTAGATTGCAGAGGTCTTGGAGAGCAAGGTTGGATAGAGGTGAGTACATCCTTTGGAGGAGGTGTAGAGGAGTGTTAGAAGCATCATTGGTGTGATGGAGGAGCCTCCGCCAATCCAAACAAGGTGGCTAACACACAAAACCTTCACTGTGACCCAAGCAGACGACAAAACCCTCACAAAACCCTTAAAAACCCCAAAATTCGCCCTAGGCACTGTACGGCCACTTGGAGGCCCAAAACCTAGAAAATCCTCGAGCCCTTGCCAATTGAATGGCAGTCCGTTTTGGGAGTTAGGGTTGATTGTGCATCATTTGTGAGAGGGAGCCCTAGAAGACTGGTTAGGAGGCCTAATTGGTCCTAATCCTTGTAGCCCTTTTTGAAGGCAAAACCCCAAATTTGTGAAATCGGTAAGGGGTTAGAATCTTGAAACCTCTCGGGGGCCTATAAATGGGTGGAAAAACCTTAAATAGACCTAAAACAACCTTTCTAAGACCTTGGAAGGTGTGGAACAAGATTAGCCCTTATTAGCCATAGTAAGGGATTTTTGAGTCTCATGTGTAGGTGAGACCTTAGGAGCAGCAAAGCAACTCATTGGTGGGTGGATTGGGAAAGGTCGGGGGATTCCTCAAGAAAAGGAAGTCCTAGAGACCCTAGGGTGTGAGGATAACACCATGTGATCGAAGGAAAGGATCCAAGAGCATAGACTAGGCTAGTCTATCCCAACCCCACCCCATCAATCTGGAAGATTAGAAATGAGGATAAGTTCCAACATAAGACTAGGGCCCTTACTGAGTAATTTCATAGACTCACTCTTCATCATATTATTTTGCAGGTCACTATCACTATGAAGATTGAGAGAAACAAATTTTTGAGGTTTCTCAAGGATGGCCATGCGACAATGTTTATCTACGAGCAGAAGAATGACTATGAGTGGAGACGTATTGCAAGAGACCATAAATATTTTGTCAAACATCTTGAGACTCTTAATGCAAGAATTGATTATTTATTTCATTGATGTCAACACTAGTTGTTTTGGTTGCTTTACCGATATCCTTCTGGTCCCGGTAGGCTATTTGGTTTATGGTTGGATTAGATCATGATGATCCGGTATGCTCCGATATGTTTTAGCTTATGGACTTGGCTTAGATCTTCTATTAATGCTACTTAGACTCATGTTCAATCAGTTGGTTTTGATTTGGTGATCGGATGCTATCATGCATGCTGGTAAGCTTGGTTTGTTGATCCGGTGAGGGTTTCAATGGCAGAGCTTTATTGAAGATCTTTGATATTATGCATAAGTGGTGTTGGTGCAGCTTCTAGTGGAGATTCAGGATGTTGATGGTGATCTTGTTCGAGACTTGGATGTTTGGGATGATTGCTTGTGTGTATGTGGACCTAAATTGGGTCTAGGTTTGTCTAGGTTATAGACCAGCTTAATGTAACATGTTGTTTGGACTTCTCGATGTGTTTTTGGGATGTCTTATCGGTTGGATATTATTTGTTTGGTCTCAAGATGACATGTTTTCTAATTATGTAATTTCTTTATTGTTTGGTGGCCGACCTTATTGTTTGTGGTCGAGGGTTCAAATTTATATATATGATGTACGATCTAATTGTAGATCATATATGAAGGATGTATGGATATGTAAGGAGGGAATAATGTAGTAATAATTCATGCAAAGGATTTGGTCGATCATTGGTGATCGAGTTGGGTTTATGTAAGAGTATTTAGTCCTTCAGTATTGAGCTTAACTAAAACTGTACTCAGGCATAGGAGATGTTATCATTGCAGTTCATTCTTTCTTCCGAATTGTAGTCTAGATTTTTATGTACTCGGTGAGACTCCTTTTTGTAATGAGTAGTGTTCTCTAGGTTGTTGGCCTTCCTACAAGTGCAAGTCCCTCAATTTGTAATCACATACTTACTGCACAAGTATTATCTGACTGTGGGTAGGCTTCTCACCATGGTTTTTCCCTTTACCTTGGTTTCCACGTACAAATCTTAGTGTCATGTGGATGGTATTTATTCTCTAATTGTTTCTTGTGCTTAATTGGTATATCTCTTATTTCAGTAATTGGTTTATGCATTCCGGTATGATCTTTTGGGTTCCAGTATTAAAGTTTTAATTGCTTAAGGTTCTAGTAATCTAGTGACAACTGAGTGACCCCCCCCTCTCAGTTGTCTTCCAGTTATGTGAACTATCTAAAAATTGGTATCAGAGCTTTGGTCCTCTCTGCAGAAGCATAACCACTTGAGGAAGATCCTATGGTGACTAACAGTTCATGTTCATCTAGTTCACCTGCTACTGTCTTTCAGAGAGAAATTCCTAGGCTTGATGGAACATTTTAAAGAGTATGGAAGATTTGGATGGAGACTCATCTGAGATGTCTCGGTAAGGAAATTTGGGAAATCACAAAGAATGGTGTTACACCTTTTAATCCGGCATCTGACAATCTTCCTCCGATAAACATGGATAAGGAGCTTGAGAATGATTATAGAGCTAGAGAAGCCCTCTTGTGTGCACTTTTTGATTAGAAAACAATGAGATTAACTGGGAAATCAACAACAAAGGATATATGGGACAAGTTGGAGACTCTTAATGAAGGTGACCATACTATTAAGATTGCTAAACTTGATGGTTACAGGGTGAGATATGAAAACTTGAAGATGGAAGAAGATGAAAGGATTATTGCATTCATGGAAAGGGTAAATGAAATTGTTATGGGAATTCAATGTTGTGGTGGATCTCTGAGTGAAGATGAAATAGTTTCTAAAGTTCTGAGAGCTTTGCCACTAGCTTATAAGATGAAGGCTGTTGTAATTAATGAATTGAGAACAATGGCTAATACTTTTGTTAATAGAGATACCTTGGCTAGGAAATTATCTTCTTTTGAGATTGAAGAATTTGGACCTTCTGGAGCTGTGAAGTTTGAACCTACTTTTCGTGAATTTACATCATCAACTGGCAAGAAAGATTAGAAATATTTGTATGCAAAAGAATTGGATGATATGAAGAGAGAAGACGAAAAATTTGAGCAACTTGAAGCCCTATTTGCAAGAAGAGCACCTAAAGGACCAGTAGGAAATAAGTATGAAGGAAAAGAACCTTTTAAATGTTTTTCATGTAAGAAGATAGGTCATTTTGCATCTAGATATCCTTAAAGGAATTCAAGATTTGAAGAAAGATCTAGAATATCTTTTAAGCCTAATCCCAGATATCAGAACAAGTACAAGTACATGAAAAATAGAGATAAATCATACTACATTGTGGATGAGGAAGGTGTGACTGATTCTAATGATGAATCAACACAAGACTCTGCTAGTGGTTCTGGCAATGGAAACGAATGGGTGTTCCTGGCTATCAAGGAAGATGTTTTGGCACTAGAAGAGAATGTACCTGAAGAGAAGGCTCTTGATGCTAAAATTGAAGATAAGGATGAATGGGTAATTGACAATGGATGTTCACATCATATGACTGGAGACAAAAGGAATTTTCTATCTTTGCAAGAATTTTATGGCGGTCGGGTTAGATTTGGAGATGACAAATCATGTATGATTAGAGGAAAGGGAACTATATCATTTCATGGTAAGCATAATACTGATAATGTTTATTATGATGAAGGTTTAAGGAATAATCTTTTGAGTGTAGGAGATTTTGTGGATAAGGGATTTCAATTACAATTCATAATCATTAATAGATCTGGATTGGAGATTGCAAGCGGTACTCAGACAAAAGGTAATATATTTCATTTGAATTCCGGTGAGACTAAATGTTTGATTGCACAAATTGTTGAGAGTTGGCTATGGCATAAAAGGCTACGTCATGTGAATTTTGATTGCATGGTAAAGATCAGTTCAACTAAGGCAGTTAGAGATATACCTAAGATTGTGAAGCCCTATAATCTGGTATGTAAAGAATGTCAAATGGGAAAATAGGTTAGAACCTCTTTTAAGAGTATACAAGACAAATCTAATGATGTTCTTGATCTTATTCATACCGATTTGTGTGGCCCTATTAGAATTAAACGTTTTCAAGGTGATAGATATTTAATGTTAATAATTGATGATTATTCTAGAATGATGTGGGTTACTTTTCTAAGGGAGAAATCTGAGGCTTTTGAAAAGTTTAAAATCTTTAAAGCTAAAGTTGAAACTAAGATAGGATTGAAGATTAAGTGTTTAAGGTCAGATCATGGTGGAGAATTCACATCCGGTGAGTTTAATAACTTTTTGTGAGAAGCATGGCATAAGGAGATAATTTGCTGCTCCCTAGACACCTCAACAAAATGGAGTTGTGGAAATAAAGAAGAAAACTATCTTGGATGTTGCTAGAACCATGATGATGGAAGCTAATCTACCTCATATATACTACAGAGAAGTAGTCAACACAACAATTTATACATTCAATTGAGTACATATCAAAGGAAAAATCAGTAAGACACCTTATGAATTATGGTTTGGAAATACACCTACAGTTAAGTATTTCAGAATCTTTGGTAGTAAATGTTATATCAAGAGAGATGATTTCATTGGAAAATTTTATCCTAGATGCGATGAAGGAATATTTCTTGGTTATTCTAATGAAAGTAAAGCATATAGATGTTATAATAAGAGATTGCAGAGAATTATGGAGAACACTAATGTCAAGGTGGATGAGCTAAATAAAAGTCAAATCAGAGTTTATGAGCAAGAATTGATACTGGAAATGATCATAAATGAATTGATAACACCTTTACCAGAATAGAATGTTGAACCGGTTACTCCGGCAATATCAAAAAATTCAACAGTAACTGAAGAACAAGAAAGAGGAATAGAGAATTAGAAGACTCCTAGGTATGTAAGGTTGAATCATTCAAAAGATCAGATAATTGAGGATAAGAACAATGGAGTGATGACAAGAAGGAGAGTGGCAGCTAATGAGGTATGTTTAATTTCTCAAGTTGAACTAGTATCAGTAATTGAAGCATGTAAAGATGAATGTTGGATGAAAGCTATGGAAGAAGAATTAGATTAGATAGAGAATAATAACACTTGGATTTTAGTTCCTCGACCTAAAATTAAGAATGTTATTGGAACTAAATAGGTTTTTTAGGAATAAATTAAATGAAGATGGAAAACTTGTGAGAAATAAAGCTAGATTGCTTTGTAAAGGGTATTCTTAAAAGAAAGGAATTGATTATGGTAAAACTTTTGCACCTGTAGCTAGGATTGAAGCTGTAAGATTATTTCTTACCTATGTTGCACATAAAAACTACAAGGTTTATCAGATGGATGTCAAGTGTGCTTTTCTGAATTGGGATCTTAATGAGGAAGTTTATATTTAGCATCCAGATGGTTTTTCACTTTTTGGTGATAAAAACATGGTTTACAAGTTAAAGAAAAGTTTATATAGATTGAAACAAGCACCTAGAGCTTGGTATGGAAGGTTAGATAAATATCTTTTGAAGCTTGGTTTTCACTAAAGGTAATGCTAACATTGTTCTATATTATAAAGTCACTGATGATGATATATTAATTATTTAGGTCTTTGTTGATGACATGTTTTTTGGAGTTAAAGATAAGTTGTGCATGGAATTTTCTAAAAATATGGAGAAAGAATTTGAAATATCTATGATTGGGGAAATGAAATTTTTCTTAAGTTTGTAGATTACTTAGACTAATAAAGGTATTTTCATCTGTCAAACTAAGTATGCTAGGGATTTGTTGAAGAAATTTGGTATGGGAAACTCCAAACCGATAAGTACTCCTATGGTTACAAGTGAGAAATTGACAAAGAAAGATGAATCTGCACGAGTAAACCCTACAAGATACAAGTCTATGATTGGAGGTCTGCTATATTTGACTCAGACTAGGCTTGATATAATGAATGTCATTTGCATTGCATCAAGATATCAAATTGATCCTAGAGAAAATCATGAGAATGCGGTGAAAATAATTTTTAGATACTTGCAAGGTACATTTGAATATGGTTTGTGGTATCCTAAGGATGATGACTCTACTTTATGTGCATATACAGATGCAGATTGGGCAGGTGATGTTTGTTCGCAATTGACACTCAATTGATTGGTTTCAATATGTTGTCATTGATGGCAACATGGCAACATGTTTCGGCTTCATATTTTGGTTCAGTAGTGTACCGACAGGCACTTCACAGACACTTCATCGGCATCGAAACCAACACCATAAGGTTGGAAGGAATTCCTTGGATACCAGCAATGCAGGCCGACATGGTTTAGAATTAGGTTATCGGTATTGGAGGCCAACATCTTTTGGATCTGGCATCGGCAATTGTTTTTGATATTCATGTATTTATGTTATCTAGCTGACATGTATATTCATATTATAATTATCTTTGTAAGCTGACATAAGGCATGTTGAATTGTAAAGGGTATATAGGTCAGTTGGTTAGATCATTTTGAAATATGGATTGATAGGAGAATATGATAATGTTATGTAATGAGAAATATATAAGAGAGATCATGTATGTGAAGATGTTTATGTAAAGGTTATTCCAATATAGGGTTAAGTGTTTCAGATCAGAACAGATAGAGCTTAACCGAAACTGTACTCAGGCATAGAAGATGTTATCTTTGCAGTTCAATCATTTCTCCAGATTGTAGTCTGGATTTGTATGTAGTCAGTGAGGCTCCTTTTGTGATTGAGCAGTGTGCTCTAGGCTATAAGCCTTCCTCCAAGTGCAGGCCCCTATATTTTATAATATCTCTTTATATGGCCAGTTGATTGATATTATGAGTCACAAATCCCATAGTGGTTTTTCCTCTTTGAGGTTTTCCATGTATAATTTTGTGTGTTATGGTATTCATTTATGTGATTAGATAATTGGTTACTTCACTTCTTTGAATTCTATATGTACTGGTATACCAGTTGGTGTATGCATATTTTAATAAGGTTAAAATTGATCATTCTGGTATAACACTGATTCACCCCCCCTCTCAATGATCTTGGATTCCAACAATTGGTATTAGAGCCTTGTGCCTTGGAGGAAGTTTAAAAGCTTGAGGAATATCCTGAATCTAGAATCCATGGATATGAGTTTGGAGAAGAAACTTGGCGTGGCACTTGAAGATTATGATGCTGAAATGATGAAGAACTTGAAGCTACAAGATGAGTTGAATTTTGCTCAGGAATTCATTCTTGTCCTAGAGGAGAGACTGTCATCTGTTCAGGCTAGGAGGATGGAACTTTTGCAGAATAAGGATAATGATGAGAAGGATGCACTTAATGAGAGATGTCTGAAATTGAGTCAGAAAAACATGGTTATGAGAAATGAAATGCAAGCTATAACTATGAGGATGTCTAAGGAGATTGAGGACCAGAAGAAAAATAAAGAAAATCATGTTGTATCTCTGAAAAATAAATTTGAAGAATGTGGAAGGTTGGTTCATGAGAATGATATGTTGAGAATTGATTTAGCACAATCCCAGAGTAATGAACAAGAGGTTGAAAGACAAATGATAATTTTGAAAGATTATCTAACTATTGCAAGTGAGTATAAAGAAATACTCAAGATTAGTTCAACATAGCTAGATGATTTATTGAAGAGACAAAGGTAGAATGGAGATTCCAATAGACCTAGATTTGAACAAGGACAAAGTTCTGGTGCTGCAAATGAAGATCAAAACCATAAGGAACTGATAAGGCAATTTAATACTTATAAATTTAATCATAGATCTAGGCAATGTAGAAATAGAGAAAATCAAAACCCTGATTCTACTCCTGGTCAATGTTCTAAATGTAATAAGTATGGTGATAACACAGAAGATTGCAAAATGAATGTTATGTGTTATACATGTGGCAAATTTGGACATATGGCTAATTAGTGCAGGTCAAGCAATTACACTGGTTTTAGCAAAGCATTTAAAAAGAAAAGTGTTACATGTTATGCATGTAATGAGGTTGGACATATTGCTTAGTTCTGTAGAAGCAAAAATCCACCGGTTGGTAATGAAGGATCAAATGAGAAAGGAAAAGAGAAGGTTAATGAAAACCAACAAGAACAGACCTAGAGATGGGCCAGGAAGTCAGAAGAACAATCAACAAATGGAAATGCACCAGTTACTCAACCAGTAGAGGAGGTTTCTCTTGCATCGGCAGGAAGCTTATCTGGTAACTAAGGAAGATGCCTTAGGGGTAGGAAAATTCATGAAGATGTTGCATATGCCCCAGGAAGAGGTTCTGGAAGATATTCCAGACATTAGAGATGCTTATCCAACATGGAGATGTTTGATCAAGATTCGGTATCTTCCACCGTAAGTCATTCATGTCAATGAAGGATTAGGGTATCTTGGAGGATAAAAGGTTGAATTCACTTCATTTTTTATCACTTTGCATTCAGAGCGATTTAGAGAAATTCAAAGGAAGTCTAAGGCGATTCAGAGCGATCGATATCATCAAGAGTGATTTCACCAACGATTGGAAGAGGTCTTTAGGATTTTTCACTAGCAGCTATTCACAGGTATTTATCTTCAATCATGGAAGCGACATCGTCATTTGTACCTATATTTATTGCAAACCTAATTGTTGTTGAGGTCAAGGACCATCCCAGGCCTATTTTCAAGCGAATTCTGCATGTTCATACCCTAGACGATTTAGTTGGCGCTTTTTCCCTTGTCTTGGAAGGAGTCGTGTATGTCGAAGATGTAAGAGCTTACATTCACTATTATATTGAGGATTTATAAACAACTGATATTAAGAGAATGTACATGAATGAGCTAATGGGAGATTCTGGAAAGATTAAGCCCAAATACCAACATATTGTGGATTTAGGGTTTACTAGCATTCTAGATATTCCAGAATTTGAAGATTAGATTGTTAGGTATGTTTTAAGTAGAGGGCATGGAGATTTTATCTAGTTGGATAGATCGTATAAGATTATGAAGGATTCCGTCAAGGCAATCACCGGTTTACCGCAAGTTGAACAACATTCGGAGAAGAAATTTCCAAATGATCAGGTCAACAAGATTACCAGCGCAACATCAGACAAGCAATCAATGAGGATCAATACTATAACCAACACAGACATCAAATTCAGAAGCATGGTCATTGATCACAAGGTAACACAATCAAACTGACTAAATTCTATTTCTAGGTCTTTCATTTATGCAGCTCATAAAATGATGAGGGAGAATGAGATGTTCGATCTATGTGGTTAGATGTTGGATGAATTATTGATTAATATAGGAAAGATTAAAGGAGAAAAGAAAGGAACATTCCAGTATGGTAACTTAATTGTCTATTCAATGCTATTTTTCATGAATGAGACTCCTGGTTTTGGGAAGAGAAAATGGGCATTTGATATCGCAGTAGGGAGGCAACTAAAATAGTCAATTGCTACATTCAGTAGTCAAAGAGATGACAAAGTGTGGGGTTACTTTAAAGCATTTCAAAAGGCTATGAATTCTAGGATAAGGGTTCCCAAGCACACTGTTGAGAAGTACTCAACTGAGATATGCTTCATGGTCAAGAAAGATGAAACTTTGATGGAAGTTGTAAGGCCCCAAAATATTTAGATTGAGGAAATGGGTTATGAAGTTGATCCACATATTCTTGATGCTTATACAAAAATGCTAATTGATGCAGCTGTAGTTGAAACTATAAAAACCTTTGGCACTGCTAAGCAGAAGAAGCAAGAGGTCGAAACTGAGTTCAATCGGAAGAAGAAAGAGAAGAAGGAGGGCAAGGAAAGTAAATTTGTTGAAAAGGTTTCACAAGACATCAAGGCATTGATTGATGTTGTCCCCAAGAAAGGAAGGAAGAGAAAAGAACCAGAAATATTCATTGAGTCTATTGCAATAGAATCTACATCTGAAGATGACACACCCCTGGCATTTAAAAGGGTATTAAGGAAGAAAATTGAATAAACTAAGGTAGAAGCTAAGAAGCAACCGGTTAGGAAAGTTACTATTAGGGTATTGGCATTGAGAAGAGCACCAAAAGAAACACCTTTAGCCCCATCCAGTACTGGAAGGAGAAAGAAGAAGGATGACATTGATCTTCCAATTGAATCTGGTAATGTAACTATCATTCCACCAAAGACTTGTGCAGAGTTAGATGATGAAATTACTAAAGATGGTATGTTAAAGAATGTACAGTTTTATTATGAATATTTAGATAATGATGAATAAAGAGAAGTAGAGGAATCGGTTTTGTTGTATTTAGATATTTATAAGAAAGCCTTGTTAGAAATTGAAGACCAAATACCGACATAGTTGTATGACATGTTAGATGCTAGAAGACTATCACCAGTGCAAGCGAATAGGGATATAAAGCTTTAAGATTTGTTATCAATTTTTTTTTCTATTGCTCTAGAGGAGATGGACAACACACTTGAGGTTGCAGATAGGAAAATCTTTAACAAGCATAGAATAATCAGTCTTATGTTAGGTAGGGTCAATGAGATAATCAAGGAGACCCACAAGGCATCGGTTAATTTCTTTGAAGAGAACCATGGTTTTTATACTTCACCGGAACCTAAGACAGATACTGCCAACATCCCGATTGAAGGGAAAAGTAAAGCTATTATGGGTACTTCACCCTCAATTTTGAAGAACATTAAGATAGTAGATATTGAGCCCCCAGAAGATACAAATGTACAGAAAAATGTTGAGATGCTAGTAGATACAAAGAGTGTAAAGGTTGATAGTGTACATGTTACAAATGTTGAGGACAACAGTCCTCCGAATACAAATGTACAGGATGAGGTTACATTTCCTAGGTAGGAGCTGACAATTACTAAGACTGCACAAAGTGGCAAAGCCACCGGTGCAAGTGAGGAAGCTATAAAAGTTAAACCTTTAGAGGAGGAGAAAGGGGAATCCGATAGGGAACCAGTAGTAAGTCTACCATTGTTGTCAATTGACACCTTGCAAGTTGAAAAGAAAAGCATAACCAAGATGAGTTCTATTGAACCCATGATGATGCCTGCACAAAAAATGTTGAAGGAGGGATCTATGGATAAAGAGGTTATTGACCAGTCTATCATTGTTTTACATAGACTTATCCCAGAGTGCAATTTTGACAGAGAAGCGAGCCCATCCGGCAAGCTTAAGATAATCACATAACACATTCCAAAGGATTTTCAATCCTTACAGTAGATATCAAACTGACAAGCACTAGAGAGGTTCACATAGGAAAAGAGAGCTACATTTGATCAAGTGATTGAGTTTGAGTGGAAGGAGATTAATGAAAAGTTGAAATTGATAGATAATGCATTGAGGTAGTGTACTAATATCTATAGATTATGTTGTAATAAAGGTTTACTCACAGGTGAGACAGATAAAAATATTAAGGATATTCAAGAGGAGATTGCAGGTATAGCCAATTCTTTTGATGGATTGAATTCATTAACTACATCTATAGATGGTCAGATTTTGGTTTTGGAAGCCCAAGTTTTTGCTCTTGAGAAAGAAAAAAATAAAATCATAAGGAGAGCTAGAAGTCTTAGAGGTTTGGTGAGTCCCTGGTTGGATTTATTAAGGTTACATAAGGAGTGTATAGATATGGTTGGTAAGCCCACATTGACAGAGCTTAATGAGAAAGAGTCATTTGCCCATATGCTAAATGGACTTGTATCTATTTCCGACACTTTCAAATATGGTCAGGGTACCTATCTAGAGCTTTTGGAGAAGGCCTATCCGGATATTTTCAAATACATCTAGCTCCGGTAAGGTATTTTGGGACATATTCATTGTACAATCTTTCATTGTTCATCTTGGTTTTTGGTACTTTTTTGTATTTTTGATGGCATTGATGTCAACAAGGGAGTGATATTGATGTGAAAAAGAAAAAGGGAGTTGTATACATTAGGGGGAGTATAGGTGGAAAATTATGGAGGTATGGAGTATTTTGTATTGATGGATATTTATCTCAGGGGGACCAAGCTCGGGATAAAACCGACAGATGGAAACCATGATCATTTTTTACATGAGTGTTGCCATCAATGCCAAAGGGGGAGATTGTTGGCAATCAATACTCAATTGGTTAGTTTCAATATGTTGTCATTGATGGAAACATGACAACATGTTTCAGCTTCATATTTTGGTTCAGTTGTGTACCGATAGGCACTTGACAGACACTTCACCAGCACCAGCACTAATACCGGCACCGACATGTTGGAATGAATTCTGTGGATACAAGCAATGTAGGGTTACATGGTTTAGATTCAGGTTATCGGTATTGGACACCAACATCTTTTGGATCTAGCATCGGCAATTGTTTTTGATATTCATGTATTTATGTTATCTAGCCGACATGTAAATTCGTATTGTAATTATCTTTGTAATCCGTAAGGCATGTTGAATTATAAAGGATATATAGGTCCGTTGGTTAGATCATTTTGAAATATGGATTGATAGGAGAATATGATAATGTTATGTAATGCGAAATATATAAGAAAGATCATGTATGTGAGGATATTTATGTAAGGGTTATTCCGATATAGGGTTAAGGGTTTCAGATTGGAATAGACAGAGCTTAACCAGAACTGTATTCAGGCATAGAAGATGTTATATTTGCAGTTCAATCATTTCTTCAGATTGTAGTCTAGATTTCTATGTAGTCAATGAGGCTCCTTTTGTGATTGAGCAGTGTGCTCTAGGCTATAAGCCTTCCTTCAAGTGTAGGCCCCCTTATTCTTTAATATCTCTATATATGGCTAGTGGATTGATATTGTGGGTCAAAAATCCCACCGTGGTTTTTCCTCTTCGAGGTTTTCCACGTATAATTTTGTGTGTTATGGTATTCATTTATGTGATTAGCTTATTGGTTTCTTCACTTCTTTCAATTCTTTATGTACCGGTATATCGGTTGGTGTATACATGTTTTAATAAGGTTAAAATTGATCATTTCGGTAGAACACTGATTCACCCCCCCCCTCTTAGTGTCCTTGGATTCCAACAAAGTTGATGACCGAAAAAGTACTCTCGGTGGAGCTTTCTTTCTTGGAAAGAAAATTATTTCATGGATCAACAAGGAACAATCATGTACTTCTTTATCTACTGTTGAAGTTGAGTATGTTGCTACTTCTACTAATTGTACACAAGTTCTATGGGTGAAGCAAATGTTGAAGGACATAAAAGTGCATTGCATTGGACTAATAGTTATTCACTATGGTAACTCTGCTGCTATAGACATATCAAAGAATCTAGTATTTCACTCTAAGACAAAGCGCATATCTATCAAGTATAACTTTTTGAAGGAGAAGGTGGAAGAAAATGAAGTTAGACTAGTTTATGTGAACACTAAAGAGAAGATTGCATATATTTTCACTAAACCTTTGCCTAAAGAATCTTTTGAGTACCTTAGAGACAGATTAGGTGTTTCAGCCCCTCTGCTAGAAAACTGATTGATGCTATTTGGCATCAGTCCGGTATGCATTATCAGATATATTATTCATTCTAGATTGATGTGGGGATGCTACTGCTCAGGGGGAGTAGTTAGCTTTGTGATTCAGTGGTTTTTAATTTTACTTTTGATATTTATGCAAGATATTTGGCATTGATGTCAAAGGGGGAGAGATATTCATGTGAAAAAATTAAGGGATATATACATTAGGGTGAGAAATTTGTAGAACTTAATTGTGATATCATTTACAGGGAGAATATGGATCAGAACTTCATTGCTATATTTTGTGTGGGAAATGTGTTTGGCATTTCTTGGCACTTGGATGTTTTTCACATCTAGTGTTGTCATCAATTCCAAAGGGGGAGATTGTTGGCCATTCAGAGGAATTGATTATGTGTTGCATTGATGTTTTATCATTGATGTCAACACTAACTATTTTGGTTGCTTTACCGATATCCTTCCGGTCCCGGTAGGCTGTTTGGTTTTTGGTTGGATTAGATCATGATGATCTAGTATGCTCCGGTATATTTTGGCTTATGGAGTTGGATTAGATATGCTATTCATGCTACTCACATTCATGTTCAGTTAGTTGGTTTTGTTTTGGTGATCGGATGCTATCCTGTATGCTGGTAAGCTTGGTTTGTTGATCCGATGAGGGTTTCACCGACAAACATTTATTGAAGATCTTTTATATTATGCACAAGTGTTGTTGGTGCAATGGAGATTCATGATGTTGATGGTGATCATGTTTGAGAATTGGCTGATTGGGATCATTAATTTAGTGTGTGTCGATCTAAATTGGGTCTGGGTTTGTCTAGGTTATGGACCGACTTAATGTAACATGTTGTTTGGACTTTTCGATGTGTTTCCAGGATGTCTTATGGGTTGGATATTATTTTTTTGGTCTCAAACCAACATGTTTTGTAATTATGTAATTTCTTTATTGTCTGGTGGCTGACCTTATTGTCTCTAGTCAAGGGTCTATATATATATGATGTAAGATCACATTGTACATCATATATGAAGGATGTATGGATATGTAAGGAGTGAAAGAATTATTCATGCAGAGGATTTGGTCGATCATTGGTGATCGAGTTGGGTTTATGTAAGAGGATTTAGTCCTCTGGTATTGAGCTTAACCAAAATTGTACTTAGGCATAGGAGATGCTATCATTGTAGTTCATTCTTCCTTCCGGATTGTAGTCTGGATTTTTATGTAGTCAGTGAGATTCTTTTTTGTAATGAGCAGTGTGCTCTAGGCTGTTGGCCTTCCTGCAAGTGCAGGCCCCTCAATTTGTAGTCACATACTTAATATAGAAGTCTTATCTGACTTTGGCTAGGCTTCTCACCATGGTTTTTCCCTTTACTAGGGTTTCCACATACAAATCTTGGTGCCATGTGGATGGTATTTATTCTCTAATTTTTTCTTGTACTTAATTGGTCTATCTTCCATTTCGGTAATTGGTGAATGCATTCCAACATTGATCTTTTGGGTTCCGGTATTAAAGTTTTAATTGCTTAAGGTTCTGGTAATCTGGTGACAACTGATTCACCCTTGCCCCTGTCTCAGTTGTCTTCCGGTTATTTGAACTGTCTAACATATACATATACATATACATATATGATAACTAACAAAAAATAATAATTAAAATGAGAAAGATAATTTCCACTAATTAAAACAAATATAATAATAAATCCTTTGATAACACCAGCATATAAAACTATTGGGCACTAGACTTATCTAGCACGATTAAAAATAATTGCAGGGTAAATAATTAAGCAGAGCAAATAAATAAAATATAGGGTGAATCAGTGATGCTAGGAGAATTTTTAATAAACCTTATATGTTGGAAAATCAATTTGTTGCAATACAAAAAAATTAATGCTAAGCAAAATTTCCCAAATGCAATCTCTTAAATAATCAATCCATAATCTCAAGAAAATATTTACAAACAGATTCAAACAATCTTTCAATAAAAGAAAAATCTAATTTTCCTTACAAACTTCCAAACGAAATTCAAAGACAAAAAATGGAATTTAAACCCTACCTCTATTAAAAAATCCAGGGATAACGCTTGCAAAGAAAACCTTGTGACAACTTCCACAAACTAACACTCGACAATTCACAAGCAATCACTCTACAATCCCCAAAACTCCCAATTCTTTGTCCCAAAACCCCTCCTCTGCATTTTTTCCTTATTTTCAGAAAATTTCCCTAAAAACAAAGAAAATGAAAAACCATTAATGCTTTACAATAGTTCAAAATATCCATTTCTAAAATTTTAATTTTTTTATTTTAAATTCCATTAAATTTATTTAATAATTGAATTTATTCCTTCTTTTAAATTAGAACTTAATTTATTAATTAATTATTCTTTTATTTTAATTAAATTAATAAGGGCATTTACAT
Source organism: Cryptomeria japonica (assembly GCF_030272615.1). NCBI lineage: Eukaryota > Viridiplantae > Streptophyta > Pinopsida > Cupressales > Cupressaceae > Cryptomeria > Cryptomeria japonica. Next base: position 135,613,218 of record NC_081409.1, read on the forward strand.
ATTATTTGTTAATTAATTAACATAGTACTATTATGCAAACATACATGTATATATATATATTTTTTATTTAATACATGCAAGTAAATATATTTAAATAAACTTAACTCAAATTTAAATAAAACCTTATGATAAATTAATAATTAAAATCTACCAAAACAATTCCTATGTGGCGCTCTCAGACCTATGAAACTAGGTGGAGTCGATGCCTGCAACCTTGCATCACAAAGAAAAACATATATACAAATAACATACATATACTTAACATTAGCATACATACATATACTTAACATTAACATACACACTAGTGGAGGAGAATCGTGACATCCCATCTCTCTGAAGTGAGTGACGAAACATCATCCCTTAGCACCGCAAACTAAATCAAACACATAGCATGAAATCAACACATGATACATCTCATATGATAAGCAAATATGTCAGTACATGGGTCAGTACATATAGAACATATAAAGCATCTACTCATCCATAACAATAAAAAACATAATCAACATTCATTGCATATAAACATAAAGCATAACCTACAAGTATCAAATAAAAACATCATATCATAGTCTCATAACAAGAGTCATCATAACATAAAGTATCATCCAAACCATAAGTGAAACTGAAAAGGTCAACATGAGTCCAACTAGGTAAAAATAGAGTTGAACAAGAGAGGGGTATTACACATTCAATAATAAAATAAGTTAATAAAATAGTATTTTCAAATTTACATATTTATTAAATAAATTATAAATTACAAATTCATAGGGGCATTGTTTTGTCTAGCTCTCTATTACATATTATAAGAATTTGGCATTATCTATATTGTTGTGACAAATATTGACTATTTGTTACTCATTTATTATTCAAATTATATTATATTAATGTAATTTATATTATATTTGTAAATACACTTATAATATATTTTAATTAACATATAAATGTTGTAAAAATGTATATAAAAAACAAAACACAAGCAAAGAATAATTTGTTTTCTTGATTTAAATATTAAGATAAAAATTTTAATTAAAAAAAATCATAAGTTTTATCTAATTTCTAATAATAAACTTAAAATCACCTAAAAAAATAGATTTTATATAAATAAACTAAAATATTTAATTATAAATATAATCATTTTTAAGATTTTATTTAACTTTAAATAAATATTTGTTTGATAATTGATTGTAAGTTTATAATTCAGTTTTCACCAAAAATTATGTAAATTTGATTTTTTTTTAAATTAATATTTTAATATTCAAATAATTATAAGAATATATTTCATTAAATGGCAAATACTTTGACAATTAGAAAACAGTAAATATTGCAACATCACACATGAAAAAAATATTTATTTATTATATTTTAAAAAATGGAGACGTGAGCAGTGGCGAAAAAATAGGAGTGTAGATGAAAAAGTCGGTGGACGTATTGCAATTGTCGTGCATTGCACGAGAAGAAACGTCTGTGGTCTCTTCAAGGTTGTCAGAGCAAGGACATTATAATCATTCACCTCTTAACTTCTGCACACTACACGTGCAGGCACGGAGGAGAAAAAAAGCCGAATGAGAACATTTTAATCATTCACCTCCTAACTTCTGCACATTACACGTGCAGCTGCGCACGCAGGAGAAAAAATGCCTTGACATTCATTTTCGGCGTAAATGTCGTGAACCATTGATTTTTTTAAATCAGGTAAGAGACGCTTTCGGCATAAAAAGATAAGAGAAAGACAAAGAACTACATTCAAGTAGACAAGTTTTGTTAAAATAGAAGACAGAGACAATAATAGTATTACACATATTTCATATTTCTTGATGAGCATTAACCCTATAAATGTTTACGTATACAGTTGTATCTTTACAACGTATGCACCAATAAATAAGGAACTAGTTTCTTATTTATCCTTTAGTAATCTAGTCTTTTGTACATTTTAACATGTAAATGTGTTTCTATTTAAAATTAGGCGATGCTAAAAAGCATCTTAGAGAATTATTCTATTCAAAAGGAAGAATTAGAGCTTTCTTTTTGGAAGGTCGAAGTTCTTTGTCAATATACAATAAGTGAAGAGATGTCAATGAAACATGCAAGTGCCTAAGAAAATGATGTGTTGTAGTATTTATTGATGTTGTGTTTATATAATCTTGCCTTAGAAGATGATGTGTTGTAGTATTTATTGATGTTGTGTTTATATAATATCTTTGATAATGCTTTGTGATGATGTGATCCAAGCCTCTTTCATGATAATGATTCAATGAAAATTAATAACCTAGGATTGTCCTTAAATACAATATATTAAATTCATAAAGTAAAATATGTGTCACTTAAGCTAACAAGCAACAATCAATTTTTTAAACTGTCTATCTCAAAAAAAAAAATTGATCAACAAGGTAACTTTTCCCTATGTTTAAGTTTGATTTTGAAAAAACAAAATTTAGCAAATGTAATCTTAAATTTGTGTGGACCAAAATGAGACATAGAACCAAAGAGAGCATAAGTGGCTTCTTGATTTAATGCTAGCTAAAAAAAAATTGGGATAAATCAATGTCTTGAAAAGGAGACTCCAGAATAGTACTTGAAGTATGCACAAGAGAAATCTTGAAAATGAGAATTCTTAAAAGGTTGAGTTATTTGATTGAAAAAATTGCTTAGTGTTATGATTAAGTATGCAAATGATTTTGTTTATGAAATTATAATTGAATGATTGTTTCGGGTGGCCTCACTACAGTGTATCCTAGTTGTTAGATAGGGCCAAATTATGAATTCAAGGTGCCAAAATTTGTAAAATAGATTCCAATGAAGGACTCTCTATTGAAAGTGATTTCATTGTGGCCTTTAAATGAAGGGGAATCAAATAAATTTGGGCATCTTTGAAATGAAAGCCTCTAAATTTAATTTTTAGTAGTTGTTATTCAAAATCTTTTATTCAAGGGACCTTTGAATGGAGGTAATACCTTGGAAGGCCTTTCGGATGCCCTCATCTTGTTGCTAACCATTTTTTAGAATAAAATTATGTTTTCAACCAAGGCATAAATCATCAAAAAGAATCACCATAATTTGATATTTTGTAGGACCATAGTCCTCTAAGTAAGCTTGATCATAATTTGAGATTTTGTAGCACCATAGATCTTGAGGTAGTGGCCAACAAACATGAATAAACTATAAAATAGAATTCCTCTACACTTTTGGTTCCGTAAGACCAAGGAGGGTGATCCATAAACAATTCCTAATAATATCCATAATTAACAATTTGGGTATTGTTAAATAAAAATGTTCTCAATCAATTAGATAGATAAATCAAAATGTCATGATAAATCTACCGCAATTCTTGGTTGATATGTATTTTTGCTTCTGAAAGCATACATTCATATTCCAAACAAAAAAGAAAAATTGAAAGGAAATTTGATGTGTTCAACTTTGAGTTTGATTCTAACTAAAAGAGATTAAAGATCTTGATTGGTGTCTATCTTGGGTTGCAAAGCCGATTTTAGAGAGTACATAACACATATACAACAAATATAGTTTCAAATAGTAGGTTCTCAGCATTAATACATTATATTAACACCCCCAAATGTAGTCCATCACAATTCCACTTGTAGATCCTAAAATAATTACCCAAATCCTTATTATTTTATTTAAAATAATTTAATATTTTTCTTGAAAAGATGCAAGAAAAAAGGACACACACCTTGAAAATATCATAGAGATGAATTAAATGAAACTTGTTCATTATATTTCAAATACTTTTAGTATAGTGTTTTGGAGATTATTTAAAACCAAGTTTGTATAATTCTTCATATATTTGTATTGAAAAATTTTATATACAAGTATCATGCAAACAAACTATCACTTCCTACTAAAACACTTGAACTAGACCTTATAAAAGAAAAAGACATGACCTCACAAAACATACAATCCTTGTGTAATAACTCAATTTTTTTTTTATAGAAACAAACGATAAACAACCTAAAAGCCATGTGCATGTGTCACATTTTTATTTCACACCCATTTGTTACAATGAAATATGCAAAACAACATCTTTGTTGCACTAGAAGACAAAAGGTACTCATTCTCTAGCCAAAAAAAAGTTGAAGATGTTGAAATCAATGGTGATTCACCCAAAAATCAAGGACACTCCACTTTTCTAAAGTGAATGAAAATTGACACGAAGATGGTTCTAAGTACTTTGAGGAGCACATGACTAAAAAGTTGATGATATGGCAAAAATGGTCCTTAAGAATGATCGTTGAAATGCAAATCAAATCTAAATCTTCTTTATTTCAAAGTTCAAAAATGTCATCCAACATGATGCGGTGAACTTGGGCTAGGTGCTTGTTGTAGTTTTCTCCAAGCAATATCCTTATGCAACATAATTAAAACCATTCGCTGCTCCAATTGTGAGATATTATCTAAATATGAACTAATTTCTCTATCTTTGTATCCTCATTGGAATGAATGTCTAAAAACATAAGAGAAAGAATATTTGTAAAATCATCTTTCCACTCTATACTATCCTTTAATTCTTCTCTCTCCTTGAAAAGTATAGGCGTGTGATAGATGGTCATTCCTAAAAAATCATATCATCTGCCTTGTAATAATTTTCTTATAAGTTGAATGAACTTCAAGTAAGTGCAAGAAATGTTTATATCTATTAAACAAATCATAAATAACTTGGAATGCTTGATTACCAACATCAACATTATCTTTAAAAAAATTGGAGCTTCAACTTTGGAAGACAAATGTATCTTCCAACATCTCAAACTAATCTCATCTCTCACATGATCTCTAAAATTGCCTCCTATCAAACTATAACATTGTCATGCCTTATCAACATACTATAAAAGTGACTCTATCCCATTTCCATGTAGATTTTGAAGAATTTCATTCCTCACTTTCTTCTCCTTTTTCTTTGTTTCTTCTTCAACCTTTTTACTCTCCTCAAGGTCCTTTTCCAAGTACCTACCATTTATTTTTATCAATTCTAGCCCCTACATTAGTTCTTTTGTATCTACTAAAGTTGATATTTGTCTAGGTTGTTGTGGAGGTGGGAACAATATCATCATAGTTGTAAGAAGATCCCTTAATATTTTATTTTCCTTATTTAGGTTACTAACATCAACCTCTAGTTGCAGCTTTAGTGAAGATGGTCATATGAATAGTCAATTGTGTTGCTTGTGATACACTAGTATAACCATCCCTCCTCAAGTGTTTGATTAACCCACTTGGATCTTTTATCACTTGAGGCTTGCCATTACTCAGGAAAATTGATCATATTTATAAGAATATCATTGCCTCAAGTGATAAAAATATTAATCTAAAATATAGATCTTGGGATCCTCATATGTATTTATCAATTCATCTCCTACTTATCTTCTAATAGTATCAAAAGTAATGGCAGATGACATATCCCAACTCTCTAGCAATAATATAACATCACCTCTCCCAATTTTCCTCCCCTTTTTAGGTGTCATATTTTCCATTCGTTATGTACATGTACCCTTTCCAAACATCTTTAGGGACTTCTTTCATGTTATCAACATTTACCTCTTCTATTGTCATCTCTCTTTGATACATTTCCCCTTTGATTTTGTGAAGGAATTACTAAAATTCCTTTGTGGTGATGAATTTATCATCACTTATGAATTGAGAACATGCCAATTCCCTAACATCATCAATATTTTTTCCTCCCTTTGTAACTAACCAATTCTCTATCCACAGGAGGAGGGCCTACTACAATCTTCTCTAGGGTGTCATGTTCATTATGCTCATCTTAGCCACTTGTGCTGGCCTCAAATCTACTTATGGGATACTCTATTGTTGGATTCCTTCCAGAAGACAATTGATGCATTGGAGTCACAAGTCTAGGATTCTTTGGGATTGCTGCTAGTGCAGATGAAGATCATGTTGATAGAAGGAGCTGCTGAAGCAAAGGGTGCAGTAGGAGTGCTTGGTACAAGCTAAGGTAGCTTGATCTTTTCAAGATCATACTTGTAAGAATTCATCATCAATTTTTGATCTCCTCCGATGACCCCTTATATATTGGATCTCTTCCTTTATTTTAGGCCTCTAAAAATCTAATGTTTGCCTGATTCTCCATCTTCATGATCACCTCTTGAGTTGTGTATGACAATTTCTTATCAAATCCTCTTTCTCGTCATATTGTTAGACATGAAACCAAACATTTTTTAAGATGCCCTAACCTCATGAATGAATTGCTCTATATTAAACAACATTGGCATATCCACCTTTATCTTATAGGGTCTTAAGAAATTTATGTTTAATTCAAGGTCTTCTTCAGCTCCAATAAAAAGCACGGTGGGTCCCAGGTGACATGTGGAATCATTTCACAATTTTGCAATATTGATGATTATTGACTAGGACATTCTTATGGAGGTGCAAAATTCTGACAATTCAACAAGGACAAGACCCACCATTGAGTGACTAGACATACACACAAACATATTGTGGCTTTGCAACTAAAGGAAAATCTTAGAACTTTGACATGCAAAATCGTGAAACCAATAAAGAAATGCCAACTCGGACGAAGGTAGGGACCACCAACAACGAGGCATCAATAATGACTTAAGACAATTAATTTATTTATTTTTTGTTGATGAAGAAAACAATTATTTAATTATCTTTCTCTACACAAGCTAATAGTGCCAACTAATGAAAATATGATTAGAATGAGATTTACACTATTTATTATGATGAATCTAGACCTTATAATCCAACATGTCATATCATCACTTTAAGATGCTAAATAAGATCAAGATTTAGATTTATTGATATGCATTAATTAGATTATTTTACTTGCTTTTTATTATGCTATTTGTGTTCTCATACATCTTTATTTTATACCTTTTATATTGTTAAACACACATTTATATATCCTAAATACATCTATCTAAAACATGCAAAAGACAACAATTTGAAATTATTCTATTTAATTAATAATTATTTGGTACTTTGAAACTATTTAAAAACTAGCTAATTTTGTTTACATTATTTAATTTAGTTTTATTAGAAAAGCTAATTTTATTTACTTAAAATTTATTAAGAGACATTCTACAATAATTCTAAAGCAAAATTATTTACTAAAATATATAACTATTTTTTAAAATTGTTATTTCTTTAATCTCTTCCAAGTTAAACAATAATATATGACTTTTGCCTTTCACATTCATGTTCGCCTTTTAAGTTGCTGTATTTAACATTTGACTGGATACGTTAAACGGAGAGACTGATGTTGAAATACAACATTCAATCCTCTCTGTCCACTTCACAAATCTACACGGCATTTACTCGTACGGTCTCTCATCGTGATAAACGAAGAGGTATCATTTGTTATGATTTTTGTCGCATATTCTGCACATTTGGCATTTAAAATCCGTGAATTATCTGAAATATTTTCTATTTATATTTTTCAAATCTCGTTTAAAAGGATGTCAACTTTGATATCATTCTCGCAAAAGAAGACAGATCGATTTGGATGAGTTACGGGAACTGTTTCTGCATATCTTGAGGTAAATTATGCGTTTTGGTGGCCATGGAATAAATATCTTTGTTTTTTTTCCGAGAAAAGTTTGTAGGTCTTGGTTATTAACTGAGAAAGGAGTTTCAGAGATTTTTTGGTTGAAATTGTGGGATAAGCAGAATTTGTTGGAAATACCCTTTCCCTATATTTCAGGTTCCGATTGCATAGAATTTACAATGTTCAAGGATTTTTCTTTAAGTATATAGATTGTTAAAAATTATTTTTCCTCATTTTTTTGAATGGTTTATATGACTGATGAATGGATAGTTCAATTGGCACTCACTGCATCTAAATGAAATCCACTAACTTCCCTACCCTATCCTATCCAATTTTGTGATGTTAAATAAGTTCATTTTGAGTAGGAATATTGTTGTGATAGGTGATTTATTTGAAAGTTAGGTTTCTGTTGTAGTCATCTCTTAGGTTTCCTTAATGAACATGTTGATTCTCTTGATCAGCACTTTGAGGTTCTTCTGCTGCTCTCAACCACTTGACATATATGATGGGTGAGATCCTAAATGCTAGTGGTCAGAGGGGGCTAAATAGATCTAAATGCTAAAGATAAGATGGGTGAGATCACAAATGCTGTCAGTCAAAGGGGTTAACCAAACTAAAGTTGGCTGAGTGCAGAAATGGCCAGGAGTTAGTTAAGGTGAGGGCCATGACCTATGGGTCAAACACCTCAATATATTGGATTCATTCAGATTGTCCTATCATTGATGCATCTTCAGCAGTCTATGATTCCATCTATAAATTGGTGAACCTGCAGTAGTTGTTTCCATTTTATCAGTAGTTCAACTTGCTTTTTCGTAACTCGTTTTTTTTTCTCTGAGGCCGATTTATATCAGTTATATGATGCATGGGTTTCCCATTCTAATATTAGAGCATGCCAAGTAAGGTTCAGCATCTTGGCCTTCACTATTATATTCTTGCTAGACTAAGTTTGCTGGTTTGATATGACACTTTCTTTTTCTAATTGATTTTAATAAACTATATGTGTAGTTTTCCAGTACCGGGGAAGTTGCAGACCACCTTCAATCTGATATCAGTGAGCTTGGACTTTACTGAATTCTTAAGGGTTGTAAAGCTAGATCATCCTTCCATGTACTTAATAATTTGTAGGGGTACGCTATATTGCTGCTTGTTTGTTAGAGCGATAAGTTGTGTAACTGCAGTAAGGGTATTTTAAGCTGGGCGTTGCTGTTACTAGCATTATCATTACACCACACCTGGTATTTCAGCTGCAAATGTTCCCATTTTTCCTTCCTTTTCTTTTTTCCATATTTACGGTTTTTGAGCATCAAAAAATTGTGTTTAAACTCAAGCAAGCTGAATTTTCGCACTTGTTTTGGTGGTTTTTTAACCCTGGACATACAGATGGGGATATGTTTCTTTTGAAGATCAGGGGTAAAACTTAAGGATCAGTTGCTTAGTTTCATTTTTAGGGTTTCACATCACTATATTCAAAATTGCATTAATGCTATGTTTTAGCCACCAATGCTACTTTTGCTGTTTAAAGAGTTTTGATTCTTAGGCATCTCAACAATGGCAATGATTCTAACCTGGTTTTATTTTGATCATTCATTTTATAGAATGAAGATCTGGCCTGTTTCTTCATGGTAAATCTTTGGTGAGATTATGAACTTCCTTTAATGTGGTGTGGGATAAGGTTGGACGAAATTCTTGTCATGGGTGCTCCTTTGTGTCATTTGTCAAACATATAACTTTTTTTAGTTTCGTTGACTATTTCTGGCCACTCCTGGATTAATGTCTAAATTCAGTTCTTAAGATCATCGCGCAAACCTATAATATATCCAATTAAACCTGAATCATTGCTGAGTATAACTTCCCTGTTTTTCTATCAGATTAGAGGTTCTAACTTCTTTTGAATATTTTAAATCTTGGCATTTGAAGTGGCAGGGTACATTGTAAGCTACAGGTTATGTCCTATAGGCATAGATTTCGCTTGCCAAATTTAAAAGTCCTGCTTTAAACAGTCTTCAGATATTTTTCATTTCAGTTATAGTTATTAGTATTGCAACCCCAACATACCTGTTAGTTTGGAACATCTTGGTCTACCTTATGCAATAGCGTCCATTCTTGGTGTTAAAGATATTGCTCTTAGCTTTTTGCTTCAAAATGAAGGAAATTTCTTAACCAGTTGCTGAGATATTAATGCCCAATCCTTGAATAACCAGTTTATAAGATAATCTTGCTATTATTATTGTGTGGTTCCCGGGTTCCAGGATCGCTTCTATAAGATTTTCTAGTTAATGGTAGCATCCTCGCTCAATTTTTTTTTGCCTTTTCTTGAGCAATGTTGGTTTGTTGAATAGAGAACCTGTGATGGTGTAAAATATTTTACCCTTTAGAGCTGAGCATTTGCTATTATCAGCATTTAGTGTCTGATATTTGGAGCAATACCAAAGGGACTATTTTATCTTTGTCCAAACTCTAATGAATTTTTTTGCAGCTGGACGATCATAGCTTTATTTGTTGAATTATCAGAGAGAAGAATTAAACTTTTTGGCAGCATTGAATTTATCCTATATAGCTTAACTTTGTAGGTTGTTGCTTTTCTAATTCATCTTATTTTTATGTAAATGCTCAATGATTACTACCAAGTCATTAGCCTAGAGAGCTTATATTATTGCATTTGTATTTGTTTATTTACTTAAATTTTTGAGCTGTCTGACATCCTCATTTGCTCATTTGAAGCTACAGTGTAAAGTACGGAAGAAGTTTGGATATGGCTGCTTCAATCAAAATTTCCACTGTTTCCTTTCATTCCTCTCAGCTTTGTTCTGGTTTCAGACAGCCTTTAATGCCAACAAAAATAGGATATCCAAAGTCAGTAGTTTTGGTTTCTCAGAAGAAGAAACAAAATGAAAAACAGTGTCGCTTTCCAAGCCCTTTGAAAGTTATAGCTTTGGATGCTGCACAGCCATTTGATTATGAATCCAAGATAAGTAACGAAATTGAGAAGTATAGAAAGTTAAAGATTGGCATAGTCGGGTTTGGCAATTTTGGTCAGTTTCTTGCAAAGACCATTGTCCAGCAAGGTCATACAGTATTGGCTCATTCTCGAACAGATCATAGTGAGGTTGCACGCAAGATGGGGGTTTCTTTTTACATGGATCAAGATGATTTTTGTGAAGACCATCCTGAGGTTATATTGCTATGTACATCAATCATATCAACAGAGTCGGTGTTGAGATCATTTCCATTTCAAAGATTGAAAAGGAATACGTTATTTGCAGATGTTCTTTCAGTCAAAGAATTTCCACGTAATCTCTTTTTACAGGTGCTTCCCTCAGAATTTGATATATTGTGCACTCATCCTATGTTTGGTCCTGCGAGTGGGAAAGCTGGGTGGAGTGGTCTTCCTTTGGTCTATGATAAGATTAAGATTGGAGAAGGGTTGAGAGCTGAGCGTTGTGACCGGTTTCTGAATATATTTGTAAAAGAAGGCTGTAGAATGGTTGAGATGTCCTCTGCAGAACATGATCGCCAGGCGGCTGAAACACAATTCATTACACACACTGTTGGGAGGATGTTAGCGAAATTGAATTTGGAATCCACCACAATAAATACTAAAGGATATGAGTCATTACTTCGTATTGTTGAGAACACTTGTGGAGACAGCTTTGATCTTTATTATGGTTTGTTCATGTACAATGTTAATTCAACAGAGAAGTTGGAGAGATTAGAAATGGCTTTTGATGCTCTAAAGAAACAGCTTACAGGCCGGTTGCACAAGATTTTAAGAACACAGCTATTCGATGGGATTGCCAGGGGAGAAGTGTCTGAGAAAAATTTAACTCTTGCAGATCTGAAAAACTCTAGCCTTTCGGACACTGCAATTCCACTAAGAACAAAATAAATGAATTATATGTTCTTTAGAAACCAAGTAGAGCCATGCAATTTCCTTCTTATCTGTAGCTTAGCAGTGATTTATATGTTGAATATAGTTGTTGAAAATTTCCCCCTTTTTATTATGAGACTTTTCTCAAAAATCCCCATTTCTCTATTGTCTTGTCATTGCAGGTCCTTTGAAGTAAAAGAGCAGGCATCACATTTTCTCTATGTACTTTTTGAATTATTTTGTCTTCAGAGTTAGCTGAGATTTAGAAATCTTGGGATAGCAGGGTATTTTGCATGAGGATTTTTTTTAATTTGTATGTTCTGTATTCTTGCTTTTCATCTTAGCATACTTCATTATTACCACAAGGGAATTAATGTATTCATGAGTAAAACTATTACTATTTCCTCAATGTCTATTTTACAAATCTTTATTATATCCAAATTTATATCTGATCCACCTATCTTTCAATGTTTACACTTAGAGCATGCAGCCAATTGGAAGAACTTGAATTTGTTGAATGCAAAATATGTAAATGACAAAATCTATCAGTTATATAGCGAGAGCAGGATGCTTGGAGCTGGGCAGTTAACATATGTTCTTCCTTGGTTAATTATTATTCCACATTGTCATGTTAGATGATTGGAGCCAGAAATATCTTTGGTTTGCTAGATGGTTGTACATAGTTGTTCTTGTTTTGATTAAGTAGTTGGGGTTGTATTGGGATCCCTACCTTGGAAAAACAATAATTGCATTTTTTCCTAATTCCTACCGCTTTTTTATACGAGATCTTCAAATCATCTGGGAAGAGGATTTTTTATTTGTTTTAGATTTTTTGTTGGTTATTATTGTCGATCCTCCTTGTTAGTTTTATGTTAAACTTAGCAATCAGATTGACAGTTGTGAGATTTTGCCAAGATCAAGAGGCAATGGAAAGCACAAATAAGAGAGACAATAGAATGACAAGAACAAACTATATTCTCATCAACATGCAAAATGATCAACTCGATTCACCAATACAATGAATATAGGCCTGCTTATATAGGCAAAGCCATATGGATATGTGAGCACACAAACATGACATGTGGCTCAATAAGAAACAAGGGTAGGTAGGAAATACTAAGGGTAGGTAGGAGAAATAATATAATATTCCACAAGAGGTGGTTGACCCACCGAATGTGGAGTGTAACAGCAAAATAAGACCACAAAAGATGGAATTTCTCCTACACACACTATCACAATGTGGCACAAACACCCAAGTGTCTCATACCCAAACTACTATGAAATGCATGTACCTAAGCAAACTTAAGTAAAGTGTAATAATATCCATGATGAATAATTATTTACACCAACACCCCCCCTTAAGTGCAACTTAGGGGAATGCACTTAAGTCTACAATGCAACTAAGCAATGCAAGATGGGTCCCGGCTACGAGGCCATGTTAGGTACCCATGTACAAATGCAAATGCATGCAAACCAATGCAATGAAATCTCTCACAAAGTGGGGAAAGAGAGAAAAACCCAATGAGAAAAAACCCTCCCCCAAAAGAGAGATGATGAGAGCACACAATGCTCTCAATGATGAATGAGAAGAACAAACTATGTCCCCCCCATAAGAGAGAAGAAGAGACAATGAAGCCCCCCCTCAATGTCAAATCTCCTGCAAAGATGGTCCAATGATGATGACCAAAATACCTCCCCATAAGGAAGAAAGAGAGCCAATGTTGCACCAATAATGTCAAAGTGTGACAAAACCAAGTACCAAGTCGATGACGATGAATCACTCGCTACAACAAAAAGAAGATCAGGCATGGAGACAACCTGCTATGAGCATCATCTAGATACTCAGAAATAGCAGAAATACCAGTACAATCCAAGTCTCACGGGAGCCATGCACAAATGTGTACAATCTAAGTCTCAACTGGAGCCATGTACCAAGTCTCACAAGATATTCCTAATCTATGTATACAAGAAGATTACATCAAATATGTCAACAATGACACGATACAAAGAGGTGTGGCACTTTATGATAGTGTGAGTACAACATTGCTTATGCAAGAGCATACAACATGATAGTGCAAATCTGGAAACATGAAGATGATGCCACCAAGAAGCCCTGTAGAATACTGCAGAAAAAGACGCCTCCGATTGGGATGTGGCCAAGAGATATAAAGGAGAAAATCAACCCCCCTTGACTGCCAGTTGGAAGCACTCCAAGACAGGTGTGAAGTGACAAGAAAAAAAGTGTTCCCAATTTGACTTATTAAATGATGTTTGTGTTTTTAAAAGATTTTAAAAATCTAAATAAAAACAATTATTATGCCATGCTAAAAAAACTTTACTAAAAAATAAAGAAAAAAGCGATAGCCATTTTTTTGATTAAAAAAATGATATTAAAAAAAACTTTAATAAAAATTTATTAAAGAAAAAAAAATTTATTGAAAAAAGTTTATTTTTTAATTATTATTAAAAAAACTTATTTTTAAAAAAAATAAGAAAAAAAGTTTGTTTTTTTTTTAATTATTAAAAAAACATTTTTTTTTTTTTAAAAAAAAAATTTATAAAAAAAAATGAAAGAAAGAAAAAGACCCACCCGCAGGTAGCCTGCGGTACACGCAGGGACTACCTGTGGGCCGCAGGTTGTCTACGAGACCCACAGGTACCCTGCGGTACTGCAGGGCCTGCGAGGCTGCAGGTGGTCTGCAGTCACCGCAGGTACACCTGCAGGGGCGTAGGTTGCCTGCGGTACCTGCAGGTACACCTACGAGCCACAAGTGGCCTGCAAGCCAATAAAGAGCCCCCCCCCCCCCCAATTTTTTTTTGCGATTTAAAAAAAAAATGAAAAAACAAAAAAAAGCCCCCTTTTAATATTTAATTTTTTGTTTTCCGAAAATAATTTTAAAAAACGGAAAAATTAAAAATATATTTTCAGACCTGTACCTGCAAGTTCGTACGGCGGGTTGGGAGGGGAGATTTTTTCAACTCGGGGTGACGGAGGCCAATTTCGATGAATTGACAGTTGATCTTGGAGTTTTTGGGCCTTCTGAGCGCAATGGCGATGACGGATTTGACCAAAAATGCTCCAAAATTGTAGATCGCTATCGGGATAAGTCACCACCCTCCACCTTCAAACGGCTCTAGATTTGGCCTCGGATGTCAGATTTGGATGAAATAAAAGGCGATTCTTACTTTCTCAAACCTTCTCAATCCAATGGTGACCTCAGATCTAACCCAACAAGCTCCAATAATAACCTACAATAGAAAGCTCCAAAATGCAAACCCCAAAATTCTCTCAATTGGCAAACCAATGGCACTCTAATGGCTCTGATACCATGTGAGATTTTGCCAAGATCAAGAGGCAATGGAAAGAACAAATAAGAGAGACAATAGAATGACAAGAACAAACTGTATTCTCATCAATATGCAAAATGATCAACTGGATTCACCAATACAATGAATATAGGCCTGCTTATATAGGCAAGGCCATATGGATATGTGAGCACACAAACATGACATGTGGCTCAATAAGAAACAAGGGTAGGTAGGAAATACTAAGGGTAGGTAGGAGAAATAATATAATATTCCACAAGAGGTGGATGACCCACCGAATGTGGAGTGTAACAGCAAAATAAGACCACAAAAGGTGGAATTTCTCCTACACACACTATCCCAATGTGGCACAAACACCCAAGTGTCTCATACCCAAACTACTATGAAATGCATGTACCTAAGTAAACTTAAGTAAAGTGTAATAATATCCATGATGAATAATTATTTACACCAACAACAGTAAAGAACAAGAAAACACAAATGCACACATAACACAGTGATACCCTGGGAAAACCTCCCTCTTCGAGGAAAAACCCAGGAACAATAATCTTAGATCTGATTTGATTAAGTAGATTACAAGTTTACCCTTCTAGGGCATAAATAAACTATAGAAAAACTTATCTTAATCTAGAAGTCAGGGTGATGTGCAGATCGTTGTCAAACTTAGATAGCATTTGGGCAGCCTTGACATGCTCCAGCAGTCCTAAGGCAAATTTGGCAGCCCAGAAGATCTTCGCCCAGCCTAGTACACAAATCACAGAATGATAAGCATTCACTTCCCTAGAGTGCAGCTCCAGATTTGTTGATCACAGATGCTAATCAATGAAGGAAATTGCAGATCACATACAGTAGAAGTTCGCTAACCTTGTAGAGGTAATTCACTAAGTGTGTATGTTTATATTGATGCTTACATTGCCTTGAATATATATATATGAGCTTTTACATCTTATTTTACTTAGGTCAGCCTTTACAATAAATTTTTAAGGCATCTAAAGTTGGCGCCCAAAATAGGGTCTAACCCATAATAATTACAAGTTACATATTATAGGGTCAGCCCTATCACATCAACAAGTTACATTATATCACCCATTTAGGGCCCAACATGAATCACAAGTTAAAATACCCATTTAGGGCTAGACCCAATTACATGTTACACAAGTTGAGTACCCGAATAAGGCCTACCCTTTAACATTCACAAGCTACATAATATAATCATATAAGTAGGCCCATCAAACATTTACCAAGCTAGGTCAGCCCAATCATGGGATACAACCTAGCTATATTTCAACACTCCCTCTTAGCTAGGGAGGATCCCTTGAATAATCAAGTTACACCGTGACCATGCCTTATGGACTCTTTCAATGATATTCACCATGCATGCCCGTAAAGCATGAATTCAATATACATCATGAACTCTTTCATAATACCCATCATGCACACCCAGAGAGGATGGATCCAACCTTGCATTGCCCACAGAGAGTGCAAGAGGTCTTACACCTCAAAGAAGCTACAACCTTGCACTCCGCAGAGGGTGGTCCTAGCTTGCACTCTGCAGAGGATGGGATGAGGAATCTAACCTCAAACTTCTCCTAGAGAAGAATTCCTTAACCGAGGGCTTTCACCTCAATCTTCTTCTGGAAGATTGCCCTAACAAAGGGCTTTCACCTCAATCTTCTCTCGGAAGATTGCCTTAACCAAGGATATAGCTTCCTTTGAAGCTAAAACAACAAACAAGCTCCCTCTGAAGATGAACACAATAAGCTCCCTCTAAAGATGAACACAATAAGCTCCCTCTGAAGCTGAACCTAATCAACTAATCTATGTCTCCTAGCCTTCATCCTGTGATGCTTCCTTATGGGATATCTCAAAACCTTCCTCTCTTGAATACAATCATCATCTTTATGCTCCTCAGTCCATCCTAAAAGCATTTAAGAGAGTTTATTAATAGTTCAAGACTATCATACATGATTCACTATCTAATGAATTGCTAACAACATGAAAAATTCAAAAAATACTTCTCTTATAAGTTAGTTTTCAACATAACTATCCACTTAGATCACAATGAATCATCTGATGATTGCTACATGGCCTTTAGCCCTCGGCATTACTCAGAATCCATTCTCATCCATATGCACTTCATAAATACCCTCGCTGCAAGAGCATGTTGATTCGGTTTGATGTTTGGACACTGCATGACATTAGCAATCAATAGTTGTGAATCGTTTCCTAGTCTTTATGAGTAGGACAATAAGCCTGATAGAATTGCATTCATGCTATTCTTCTTCAACACTTCTATGTGCTACCTGCTCTGAATTCTCAGTGTACAAAAAGGATACAATATCTACCTTCAAGTTGTTAGGCTTTATAGAAGGAACCCACTCTGATACCATGTTAGTTTTATGTTAAACTTAGCAATCAGATTGATAGTAAAGAACAAGAAAACACAAAGGACACTTAATTCTATCATATGTCTTCTTAAAGTCCAATAAAAGCATGAACACCTTTTTATTTGAATGTCTTTCCCACTACATAGCCTCCCAGCTAGTAATAAGGTTCTCCAAAATATATCTACCTGTAATAAAACTAGTTTGAGTTGCACAAATGAATCTCGGAAGGATATTCTCTAATCTACTAGCTAACAACATTGCTAAAATTTGTAGGATTCATTAAGTACTAATGTAATAGGCCTCCAATTATTTATCAAGGATTTGTCCTATCCTTTAGGGATGAGTTTGATAAGGCCCCTATTAATCTCATCTCCTAGAGAACCTGTTACAATGGCTTCTTTATAGACCTCAAACAAATCATCAACAACCCAGTCTATATTCGCCTTATACAACTCAATAGTAAACTAATTCGGACTAGGGGGTTTATCATTATCCAGAGAGTTGATGGCTCTCTTGACTTCTTCCACCGAGATAGGTCTACCAAGAGCCTGCCTCTCATCAAGATATAAAATCTTAGGGATAATTGATTGACATTTGTCCCTCACAAGACTAGAGAGAGTTGACTCCTTAGAGGCAAAAAGCAACTTGTAGAAGGTAGCAAACTCATGCAAAATATCATCAACATTAGAGACCTCTTTGTCCTCCACCCATAATTTATCAATTTTCTCCTTATCCTGCTTTTTATTTCAGCATGTTGAAGAAAAATTGAGATCCTTTGTCACCATTGGATAGCCATTGCATCCTACCCCTTATTCTAGCTCCCATAGCTTTATCATGCTGCAATCGCCTAATCTTATCTCTAGCAACAACTACCAATTGAGTGAGTTGAGAATTATTGGGATCTTTTTGTATGTTCTCTTCAACACTAATTAAGTTCGAAGAAAGGACATTATCCAAATGGCTAGCATCTTTGGCCTTCTTTTTCCCAATAGTACCAAGCACCTTTTGCCAGCTAGAAACCAAAGTATTCCATCTCATAATATTAAAGCTAGATTGGGAATTCCATCTATTAAATAATCTTACAATATGAATCGCATCCAGAGTGTCTTTATCTTCCAGCAAATTATTGTTTAAAATGAACTTTTTACCACCTCTGCATCTATTCTGACTAGAACAAAGAAGAGTGATATCAGCCAAAATGGGAAGATGATCAGAAAGAAAGGCTAAACAACAACAGGAGATCCTTGTTTGTCTAGGGTGAAGGAAAAAGAATCTTTATTAGCATAAAATCTATCCAGCCTAGAGTAGATTATTCTCTCACTTCTTTGGTAGTTGCACCAAGTAAACCAAATTCCTTTGAAAGAAAGTTTTAAGCCATCCAAAGGGTCAAATAATCTCTTACTTCCTTTCAACCTTTCCCAGTGAATTTTCTCTCCCCCTTTCCATTCAATAATTGAACCTCCTAGCTTATCTTCCTTATGTTCAATCATGTTGAAGCCTCCCCCAAAAATCCAAGTAATATCCGAGAGGTTAGAAAACCATTTCCAAAGTTCTCATCTTTCTCTATAATAATTAGGGGTCTATATAGTGCAAATCCCAAAGGAAGAGTCACCGTTCTTGAAGGTAACCCAGACAACCTTGTTGTAGGGGAGGATCCCTAAACAAATGATCGACTCTAATGAGATTAATGAGAATAGCAGACCCTCCTCTACCTTTCTCATGATTAGTAAAAAACTTTAGGGCATCCCTCCAGAGAAAGTTCTTGTTGACCTCTAAGGTCAAGTCAATTGCTTTGATTTCTTGCAGAAAGAGAAAATTCAAATCCCTTTGTTGACTATCCACATTTCTCACAATGTACTTTCTATCAAGGAACTCTAACCCCCAGATATTCCAAGATAAGAATTTCATGGTCAGGAATATATAGTTATCATCCTTGGCAGCATTAAAGTTCTTAGAACACTTTGGGAAGCTAGTCTTTCGATAAGATTTCTTGTAAAGTGGAGAGTGCTTGTTCTTAGAACCGAGAGGTCTACCTCTCTTTCTTCTAATAATGCCTTCAACCTTAGAGATATCTGCATCTAGGTTATCTTTATCTCTAAATCCCTCCCCACTAATAATCGAATAGTTGGAGATCAACCCATCTCAAATTTCTGGAAGTTTAAAGAGGGGGCATCCTCAATTTTGTTAAAAATGATCTACCTTATAAGGGAAATTGTAAATACCATTATTAATGATTGGATCAGTTGGGATGAAATCATAAGACACACTGCCATCATTCACAAAGACTTTGGATTTAGCGGGGACTAAATCTGAGGATAAAGTAGTTTGAGAGAGAGGGGGGAATTTCCAACTCCTAGGAGATCTCCACCACCAACCTATAATTGGGCTGGGTCTAGAAAAATTGACACAAACATCAATTGAGAAGGATCAGAGTGAAGAAAATGGGGAGAGGAGGAAGCAGCTTCTCTCCCTCTCAAATCACAATCCCCTCTATCAATCCCTTCAAAGGGTTTAACGATAGATTTAACATTAAATTTCAAATTAGAACCAAAATTGAGAGGAACCTCATGCGAATGTCTAAAAGCATTGGCATTAGAGGGGGCCTTGCAAGAGATTGGAATCTCTTGCCCTTTGGCCCTAATTTTTCCAAGGCCAACTGTTGGGTGTTCTTCCTCTTAGATCTCTTTTTCTTTCTGATTTGTACTTGGAAACTAGAGTCCTCGTCTCCCTCCATTTCTGAGACAACAACAGAGATAAGAAAATGATAAGGGTGAGCCGCATTACGAGAATCAAAATTAGCTACAATATTAGATTCGAGGAGACCATCAGATGGAATAATGGGGGAGTTAGCAACAACTTTGTTAATAGCCAAACTAATAGAATTCAATTTATCTAACATACAGGGGGACTAGTCAAAAATGCCAACTACCTCGATAGGAACACCATTGGCAAGCTTAGGTTTCGATTCATGAGTATTTTTAACACTTTTCCTCTTGGCCACAATAATAGGGCAGAGCCTTCTAATATGGCCATCTTTTCTACACAAAAAACACAAATTAATGCCACCTAGGGTTTCAATAACACAAGTGAAAGAATCCTCTTTAAGTTTAATCTCAAAATATCAACACCCAGATTGATAGAGACTAGGACTTTGGCGTCTAGATGAGGAATCAAATTTGATGAGTGATCAACTCGGATCACTTGACCAATAGATTCAAGCTACTGCGGAGTAAAATTCCAGAGGAATGGAAGAAAATTTTCAATCAACAGCCAACAAGGGCAAGAGAGAGCCAATAATTCTTCATTAATTGCATCGAAAGACCATTTGAGGGCCCTAAATGTGGTTTTGCCCATAGCCCAGAACTGTCTCTTAAGAACCTCCATTTGAGATTTATGACCATGGAAGAAAACAATAAACAACCCTTTCTGTATCATTCTACTGAAGGAGAATTTAAACCCTAGTCTATTACTACATACTTTTTTCGTCCAATCTTCAAGAAATTTCCTAGCTGGGCATCTATCAACATCAGAAACAGAAAAGTAGATCACAATATCTTGTAACCTACGACATTCTATAACTAAATCTTTGGACATAGATTCATTAGGACAGATAGCCAAAGTATAAGGGGTCGAGAGGGGGTCCTTACCTCTTTCTCTGTCTCCGCCATCACACCCAGAATGAACCCCACTTACCCACTCAAACTTTGTTTCAGAAGGAACTTGTAAAGAGTCACCAATAATGGCATCTTTAAACGATTTGTGAATAAAACCGTTATCCTCCAGTCTCAAGGCCAATGCTTGGGAAGAGTTAATGCCCATGCCACTCGATTCTTCACTCATCAAACCATTCGTATCAGCATTCAAAACTCGCACCTGCAGAAAAATGAAACAAACACAACACACGAAGGCACATAAAATAAAAGAAAATAATAGAGGCAAAAAGAAACCAACCATGGAGGAGGCCTTAGCAAGAAGGGCACCTCCACACACACGGGAACCCTATGCAGAATCCAGCCGTGCACAGGTGTTAGCGCATAACTTTTGTTTTCTCCGTGATTTATGGTGGGAGCACAATTTGCAACATAATCACAACAGATGTTGCATGTTTCACATTTAAGCTAAAAATGGAGAACTATGAGCTTAACTCACTCTGCCTATTCCATCCACTCCAATGATTTTTGCATGATCTATGTTCATGCATAAAATAATGCTTTGGCATATTATAATCAAATAATGGTTGATGAGTTATTTGTTATGATTTTCTCTGAAAGTTTTGCTTTTATTTTCTAGCTAGATCTTTTCTCTATTTTGCAAGATTAGATGCAAAATTTTACATGGTATCACAATGAGGTTGCTAGGAAGAAGAAGCTAAACACAATTATTTGTAGACAAATTTTTGAAGATTACCATCACCATGGAAGTTGACGTAGACCTTTGTTTTTAGATGCATGCTCCTTTCTTTTTTCCTTTTTTTTTCTATATTGATTCTTTAAAACTTGTACATGCTTTGCAAGCACTGCATAACCAAGATCTAGAAAATTTGGGGCTTTGTAAAAAAAAATGAATTTTAGAAAGTTTATATGGAGGTTTTGATTAATGCATTTAGTATAGGTTTCTTTCAATAAGTTTCTTGAATAAAATAGAAGATTAAAGTTCCTATGCACTCTTCCTCTAATTGATAGCCAAAAGTATTATTTTGTTCTAAATTCCTGTCTACATGAGATTCCAATGTTGCAACTTTGTTTGCTCCTAGAGATTCTTTCTAGCAGGGCTCCTAACTACATCAGATTCCAGAGTCGCATCCCCGATTGCTTCTAGAGTTTTTTTCTACTGGGACATTATTGAGCAATAGATATACAATGACATCATCCCAACTGGAGGTCATCTTTGCAGTTCTTCAACTTGAAGCACATTTATGCAGATTCATATCTTCCTATCTTCAGATGATGAGTTTTTGTATTCAAAGACTGTGTACTTGTCTATTCATCTATTGGAGCAATGCAGAATATATACAACTGCATTTTCAAAGTATCGCAAAGGTACTCGTGCAGTGGTCTCTATGATTCTATACAATCATCTTGCAGTGTGGATTCATTTGCAGTTTGCAGCTTTCTTCTATAGTTTGAATAATGGTTAGGATTTTTTCTCAATTGGGTTTTCTCCTTTCTTCTTTGTAATTGGGTACCTAATAAAGCTTTGTTGCTAGGACCCAAATCTCTCCTTAGTGAGGCTTAAGAAAGGGTGTTAGCGCATAACTTTTGTTTGCTCTATGATTTATGGTGGGAGCACAGTTTGCACCGTAATCACAATAGATGTTGCATGTTTTGCATTTAAGCTAACAATGGAGAACTATGAGTTTAGCTCACTCTGCCTATTCCATCCACTCCAACGATTTATGCATCAACTATGTTCATGCATAAAATAATGCTTTGACATATTATAATCAAATAATGGTTGATGAGTTCTTTGTTATGATTTTCTCTGTGAGTTTTGCTTTTATTTTCCAGCTATATCTTTTCTCTATTTTGCAGGATTAGCTGCAAAATTTTACATAGTATCAGAGCGAGGTTGCTAGGGAGAAGAAGCTAGACACAATTATTTGCAGACAGATTTATGAAGATTACCATCACCATGGAAGTTGACGTAGACCTCTGTTTTTAGATGCATGCATATTCTTCCCCTATTTTTTGCATGCTCCTTGCTTTTTTTTCTTTTTTTTTTCTATATTGATTCTTTAAAACTTGTACATTCTTTGCAAGCACTGCATGACAAAGATCTGAAAAATTTGGGGCTTTGTAAAAAAAAAAAAAATTTAGTAAGTTTAGATGGAGGTTTTGATTAATGCATTTGGTATAGGCTTCTTTCAATAAGTTTCTTGAATAAAATAGAAGATTAAAGTTGCTATGCACTCTTCCTCTACTTGACAGCCAAAAGTATTCTTTTGTTCTAAATTCTTATCTACATGAGATTCCAGAGTCGCATCCCCGAGTGCTTCTAGAGTTTCTTTCTAGTGGGACATTTTTGAGCAATGGATATACAATGGCATCATCCCAACTGGAGGTCATCTTTGCAGTTCTTCAGCTTGGAGCACATTTCTGGAGATTCATATCTTCCTATCTTCAGATGATAAGTTTATGTATTCAGAGACCATGTACCTATCTGTTCATCCATTTGAGCAATGCAGAATATGTACAACTGCATTTTCAAAGTATCGCAAATGTACTCATACAGTAGTTTCTATGATTCTGTACAATCCTGTTGCAGTGTGGATTCATTTGCAGTTTGCAGCTTTCCTCTATAGTTTGAATAATGGTTAGGAGTTTTTCTCAATTGAGTTTTCTCCTTTCTTCTTTGTAATTGGGTACCTGATAAAGCTTTGTTGCTAGGACCCAAATCTCTCTTTAGTTAGGCCTAAGTGAGGGTGTTAGCGCATAACTTCTGTTTGCTCCGTGATTTATGGTGGGAGTACAGTTTGCACCATAATCACAACAGATGTTGAATGAGTTTAACTCACTCTGCCTATTCCATCCAATCCAACAATTTCTGCATGATCTATGTTGATGCGTAAAATAATGCTCGCACATATTATAATCAAATAATGGTTGATGAGTTCTTTGTTCTGATTTTCTCTCAGCTAGATCTTTTCTCTATTTTGCAGGATTAGCTGCAAAATTTTACAGCAGGTACCCTAGAGCTCCATCCTCTAAAACTTAAGATACAGGAAATCTTTCTGCCGGTTTGGTTTCTGTTTCTGATCGCCAGGAACCTTTGTGCCGGTTGTCTTCCGTTTCAGATCGCTGGAAATCTTTGTGCCCTTTCTGATCCTTGCGCAGGATTTTTCCGTTTCTGATCTTTCCGCAGGATATTTCCGTTTCTGTTTGCCTTCCACAAATGAATCCACTGCGATCTATATCAAAGGTCTAACCCGCATTTGATTGCAGAACTTGTTCAAGAATGGACTTTTCTGAGAAAGCAAAGTTTGAAGCCAAAGCAACCCGCTTCTGATCCGCCCGCACCAGGCGCATTAGGGCTCGATTGAAATATTGGAAAGCGGGGACAGAAAAAATCGCATCTGTTTATTTTAGAGATTTGAGAATCGAATAGTAATAGTCAAAAGAATGTAAATGACTGCCGATCTCTTCTGCTCCCGATCATCGACATGAGATTTGGCAAACGTCATTCTGCTAAACACAAAAGTTTGATTTTCCGTTTCTTTTTTTGTTTCCTGCATTGTCAGTTTGAGACTGTTTTGGTATTTGACAAATCTGTTTTCCTTAATCTTTATCTTTACAAACCATTACCATGATAAAGAGCCTGATTGAAACGGATTGATTGATTATTTACCCTTAAAAATAAAAGACGCCCTATGATTATCCATCGTTGAAAACTGGTTTAGAATATTAAGGAAAAAGAGATTCTCTCAATTATTGAGGTGAAGAATATGTCGACATGTGATTCCACTTTCCTAGATGCCACGACTCAACCCTGTGACAATCTTATCTCTAATGCACATGGCTTTTCGATGTTGTTTCGTCATTTGTAGTATTTTTAAATAAATGCAGGAATAATTTCTTGGTCGACGTATGCCTAATACTGCCAGAATTGTTACTAAAGACATTTAAAATCTACTTATTCTGCAACATATATTTTGCCGTGCATTGAAAGAAATTTAATTGTTTTAAGCCTTCATGACTTTCATTCCCAATGGGCCTCATTCTCTTAGGCCTTGCACTCTCTTTCCTCCACTTGGTTTCTACATTTTTTAACAATTACTTTGACATCACATAGGAAACTGATCATTCTAAGTACTCGACAATGGACACCGATTGCACTTTTTACTCGATCAATCCTCGGGTATTTGTCTCATTTGCCTACTGCATATATAAGATTTTAGTAGTATGTTGAACGGGTTCATATCTCCTCCTCTGCTGTATTGGAGGAGGTTCAGGCTTCGAATCCAAGAATGAATATCGCTTTGATAAAATTAATATGCAAATCAAGTCGGTGCTCCATAACTTGGCTGGTAATTGTTATTGCATACCATGTAAGTTTGTCGCTTCAATTCATTCTCTAGTCTTTAAAATATTAGTGGTCACTAGTACTGTTGATGAAAGTTGAACATAGTCTTAAAAATGTGATTATTATATTTTTGTTGTTCTGAAAAAATTAGCCAAGATCTTTATTAGAGAAAGATCTTTAAAAAAAAGGGCGGAAACACAGTATATACAAATAATGTGGTCAAGTTAATAATTTAATGTTAAAAAGATTTCTGTCTGAAGATAAAGCAAACATTACATGTAATGGAGGGAGGGATGTATTTTCAAATAAAATTGAAAAATAATTTCATGATATCAAAATTATTAAATATTTATTATTAAAAATAAATTAAAGAATCTTCTTACTTAATAAACTTGTCATAGAATGCATCTTTGATTTTATTTTTTAAAGAAAAGATTGGAAGGGTGTTCCTTGGTTTTAATAAAAGTTGGAGAGCATTAAATTACATTTTCTTATATCAAATAGTTGGATCCAAAGTTCATTAAATAGGTATATTAGTGGAGAGTTATGTCTCTTACAAGAGAGTTGTCTCTAGATGACAATTATATGAAAATATAGTTTATATTTTAACACCACCCATAACTATATTTTATCATATAACTTAACTAGATGATGGGGGGCCACCCATGTACAATAAAGAATACTTAACATGATTTTCTTCAAAAATGTAAATAGTTCTATCTTTGCTTGTCCATTGGTATTCAATAATACAATGTTGTTCTTGATTATCTCTAGAAAGAAGGCAAAGCATTCTTAAGATCTTTGTGATCAAAACCTTCTCAAGTATCAATACAAAAAATTGAAGTACTTTTAAAGATCTTTGCGATCAAAACATTCACAAGTATCAACAGAAGAAGATGAAGAATCCCATAAGATCTCTCCAATTAAAAACTTTAACAATCTCTCTCATCTATTCAAAAAATAATCTTCACAATCAAAGCTTTCATAACTTCATTTCTACAACTAGCAAAACAACTTCAATGATTTTTGCAACCAATATTATAGAATTTAACAGATGATCTTTTTATCAGTATTACTTATTTTGTATTTTTTTTTTTTTTTTTCCTAACATAAGAATATTTATTCTTGTAGAACATCTTGAAAATAGTTGTAATCTTTTCCCAATTAGATATGCCAATCCATCTGCAATCAATTTGTATACTATTTTTTAAAGGTTATTCCTTCCACTTTCTAGTCCAACATAATTTATCTAAATAATTATTCAATCCACATATACTATAAGGATGAAGATCCCTACTTGCTTCCATTTTGTGTCCTTGTCTGTGACAATGAAAACGTTGCGCATATTGCATTACATTCTAGTTGCTTTGTTTGGACTTGTAATATGTGAATCATCAATTTTATTTTTATCACCATTAATATATCCAAGCCCTTCAATTTTTGGTCTCATTATTGGCTTAGTGGGTTCTATAACTCCTTGTCCACATTCTCGCAAACTTCTAGCTTCATATCCCATCTTTTTCATTTTCTTAAACCCAACATTTGTTGAAGAACATCACTTTTCTTTATCCACACAACTAGCCTCACAAATAGTAGATTCAATTGTATTGTTATCTTCAAGAATATATTTTTTATTAGAGAGTTCTTTAACCATATGACATGTTTTGTCGATTGTATAAAACAAATCATTTGTATCGCATGAAACATTACATAATGTAGGATTCAATTTTAGACTCTGATTTTATTTTTCATATGCTTCAAGTAATTAATTGAAAAGATTGGCTTATTCTCTCAATTTCAGTATTTTTTCCTTAAGTAATATATTTTCCTCTTTTAAGTCTTTATTTTCTTTTCTAATTTTCTCTAATTCATTTTTCAAAGTATTTTTCACACTCATTAAATTCTCATTCTCTTTCTTAGTTTTCTTACCACTCTTTTCTATTAAAATAAATGATTAAAATCACCCTTATTATATTGCTTGAAAATAATTTTTACTTTGTCAAAAAACATCCTCCTTCTTGAGACTTTAAATTGTAGCTGCATTTTTCATGATTCTAGTTTCTCTGCTTTGTCTTTCAATAGTGGTGGCATCTACATGTAATATATTCCTTTAACCTATGCTTGCACTTTAATTGATGTCTCAATCTCCCTAAACCAACTTGGCTCAGATACCATGATAAAATAGAAGAGCAATAAATTATATTTTATGTATATCAAACAGTTGGATCTAAATATCCTTAAATAGGTACAATGAGTTGTGTCTCTTACAAGAGACTTGTCTCTACATGACAAAATATAGTTTATATTTTAATAGGTTTGACTCACAAATTTTACATGGCAATCACAGTTTCCATCTTTACTTACATTCCTTTATAATTGTATACTTTTCATTTGGATATGAGAATACTTGTCAAGTGTAATCTTATCTATATGACATTTGTTTACATGGACTTCTTTTGTTGCTAACGTCATTATAACTTAATAATAGAATTATTTCACTTGTTCGATGGAGATGTGAAGAGTTAAAATAATAGTTTTTTTTAATAAAATAATGCAAAGAAAAATTACATTAAATTGATAGTCTAGAAATTGTCAAGGAGAGTAGAAAGAAAGCTAGAATCATGAATGAAGTAAAAAACGGAGTAGCAATAATGAATGAAACCAACCCAACATTACATGAAATTGCAACAGTGAAAACAAAATATAATTAAACTTTGAGTAATACATTCTAAGGATAAATTTGATGTGTAATTGAATAGTTACAAATAATATTTTAAGGGCAAATTGAATGTTCACAACACTTATAATTTTCATGCTTGAAATTTAATTGAAATGAATTGAATGCACACATCCTCATTGTGTAAGTGTAAGGCAATGCAATAGGTTTCTTTATAACTAGCGCACGTAGATATTTCATTCGTATGTTAACCACAACCCATCATGTTAGATTATTGTAGTGACAAATCACAATTGTTTTATTCATGGGCATATCCATTGTATAAGTTTATTAGCATTACAAGCACTATAGTTTAATGTGTAATAGTTATTTTGTTAGTAAATTATGAGTATAATAATACATTAGTTTATATATACATAAAATGCATGGAGATGTCTTTTTTCCGAGGTCTCTATTTTTGATCAATTGTATACCTTAAAGTCAATTGGTAGCCTCTAGAAAGATATCTATTCACATATTTTACATATATAATATTAATATACAAAATATGTCAAGAGATATCCTTCTCGAGGTGCTTAATTTTTATCCATTTTATACCCTAAATTGAAATAGGTGCATTGAGAAGGATATCTCTTGATGTATTTTGTATATATAATATTCATATATATAAGCTAGTAGCAATCATAGCACAACATGGCAAACTTTAAAAAGTTAATATTATGGTTTACATCATAGTTAGGAATATGGCTAGAGTTGGAGTTTACATCATGGTAAGGGTTAGAGTTTAGGGTTAGTGTTAGCATTAATGTTAGTGTTTACTTTGGTTAGGGTAAGGATTAGGGTTAGGGTTAGGATTAACATCATAGTTAGGGTTAGATTTTTGATTATGGTTAGGGATAGAGCTTAAAATCTAGGTTAAGATCAGGGTTATGATTTGGGTTACAATTTAGGGTTATGATTAGGATTATGGTTAGGGTTTAGGGTTATGGTTATGGTTAGGAATAGATTTTAGGGTTAAAGATAAGAATTATTGTTAGGGTTAGGGTTTTGGATTTTGATTAGGATACAATTAGGATTAGGGTTATGGTTTACATCAAGATTTACATAAGGGTTAGGTTTATAGTTAGGCTTAGGGTTACAATTATGGTAAGTGTTGTGTCTAGGGTTAAGGTTCACATCATGGTTAGGGTTAGGGTTAAAGGTTAGTATTAGGACTAATGTTAGTTTTTACATCATGGTTAGGGTTAGGGTTATAGTTATGATTTATACAATGGTTAGGGTTAGGGTTTGAATCATGGTTTTGGTTAGGGTAAGGTTTGGGATAAGGTTTTATGATCAGGATTATTATCATGGTTAGGATTTACATCATGTTAAGGCTTAGGGTTTGGATTACATTTAGGTAAATAAGGTTATAATTATGGTTATGGTTAGGGTTAGGTTTAGATATAGGTTAGGAATATGGATAGGGTTATGGTCTACATAATATTTAGGGTTATTGTTAGGGTTAGGATTGAGGGTTATGTTTAGGTTAGGGTTAGGAATATGCTTAGGGTTATGACAATAATTAGGGTTATGTTTTAGAGTTATGGTTAGGGTTATGGTTTACATCATGGTTTGGGTTTGATTTATTGTTAGGGTTAGGGTAATGGATACGGTTAGGGTTTACATCATACCTAGGGTTAGGGTTAAGGGTTAGTGTTAGGATTAATGCTACTATTTATATCATGGTTAGCATGATCTTTATGGTTAGAGTTAGTGCTTAAGATTATGGTTAGGGTTAGGGTTTAAATCATGATTAGGTTTATGTTGGCCATTTGATGGAATTTATTATGTGTTGCATTGATGTTTTTTCATTGATGTCAAGACTAGTTGTTTGGATACTTTGCTAGCACCCTTCTGGTGCTAGTGGGATGAGTGGTTTTTGGTTGGTTTGGATCTGACATGATCTGGTAGGCTCTGATATAGTTTGGTTATGGAATTTATTGTTCATGATACTCATGTTCATATTCAATTAGTTGGTTTTGGTCTGGTGATTAGATGCTATCATGTTCGCTTGGAAGCTTGGCTTGTGGTACCGATGAGGGTTTCACTAGTAGAGATTTGATGAATATATTTGATGATATGCATAAGTGGTATTGCTGCAACTTTCAGTATCCTTTCAGGATGTTAAATGGTAATCATGTTCGAGATTTGGTAGATGGAGATCATTTCTGTAGTGTGTGGACCTATATTGGGTCCCAGGTGATTGAGGTTATGTACCGATTTAATGTAGCATGTGGATTTGACATTTTGATACATTTTCAGGATGTCTTATGTGTTGGATATTATTTGTTTGGTCTAATGCCGACATGTTTTGTAATTATGTAATTGGTTTATTGTTTGGTGGCTGACTTGATTATTTATGGTCGAGGGTCTATATATATATGATGTAAGATCTCATTGTAGATTGTCTTGGAATAGTATATGTGGGTATGGGATATGTATATGTAATGTGTAAATAATGTAATATCATTTAGGAAGAGGATTTGGTGATCAATGGAGATTGAATTTGGTTTATGTAAGAGAATTTAGTCCTCTGGTATAGAGCTTAACCAAAACTATACTTAGGTATAGGAGATGCTATCTTTGCAGTTGAAACACTTCAACTAGATTGTAGTCTGGATTTCTATGTAGCCAGTGAGACTCCTTATGTGATGAGAATTATGGTCTAGGTTGTTGGCCTTCCTGCAAGTGTAGGCCCCTCAATTGTAATTCACATACTTAGTGCAAAAGTATTATTTGAGTGTGGGTAGGCTTCCCACCATTTTTTTTTTCCTTTTACCAGGTTTTCCACATATAAATCTTAGAGTCATGTGGATAGTATTTATTCTTTGATTATTTTTTATGCTTAATTAGTCTATCTACTATTTTGGTATTTGGTTTAAGCATTCCAGTATTATTGTTTTGGGTTCCGATATTAAAGTTATAACTGCTAAATGTTCTGATAATCTTAGACAACTGATTCACCCCCCTCTAAGTTGTCTTCCGATTATTTTAATTGTCTAAAAATTGGTAGCAGAGCTTTGATCCTCTCTGCAAAAAGCTTAACCACTTGAGGAAGATCCTATGGTGGCTAACTATTCAAGTTCATCTAGTTTATTTGTAGCTATCTTTTAGAGAGATATTCCTAGGCTTGATGGAACAAATTATACAGTATGGAAGATTCAAATGGAGACTCATCTAAGATGTCTTCACAAAGAGATCTGGGAGATCGTACAAAATGGTGTTACACCTTATAATCCGACATCCAATAATCCTCCTCTGACAAACCTTGATAAGGAGCTTGAGAATGATTATAGAGCAAAAGAAGCCCTCTTGTGTGCACTTTCTAATCAAGAAATAATGGGATTAACTGACAAGTCATCCAAAAAGGCTATATGGGATAAGTTGGAGACTCTTAATGAAGGTGACCCTATAGTGAAGATTGATAAACTTGATGGTTATCAAGTGAGATATTAAAACCTGAAGATGGAAGAAGATGAAAGGATTACTACATTCATGGAAAGGGTAAATGAGATTGTTATATGAATTCAATGTTGTGGTGGAACTTTGAGTGAAGATGAAATTGTTTCTAAAGTTCGGAGAGCCCTACCACTGGCTTACAAGATGAAAGATACTTGTATTAATGAGTTAAGAATAATGGATAATACATCCATCAATAGAGATACCTTGGTTGGGAAATTATCTTCTTTTGAGCTTGAAGAATTTGGACCTTTTGGAGCTATGAAGTCTAAACCTACTTTTCATGCATCTACACCATCAATCGACAAGGAATATTGGAGAGCTTTATATGCAAAAGAATTAGATGATATGAAGAGACAAGATCAAGAATTTGAGAAACTTGAAACCCTATTTACTAGAAGAGTACCTAAAGGACTGGTAGAAAGTAAGTATGAAGGAAAAGTACCTTTTAAATGTTTTGCATGTAATAAGACTGGTCATTTTGCATCTAGATGTTCTAAAAGGAATTCAAGATTTGAAGAAAGAGTTAGAAGATCTTTTAAGCCTTACCTTGGATATCAGAACAAGTATAAGTACAAGAGAAACAAAGACAAGTCACGCTACATAAAACATGAGGAAGGCATTATTGATTTTGATGATGAACGGGTAGAAGATTCTGCTAGTGGTTCTGGCAATGGAAAGGAATGGGTGTTCCTGGCTATCAAGGAAGATGTTAAAACACTAGAGGAGAATGTACTTGAAGAGAAGGTACTTGTTACTAAAATTGAAGACAAGGATGAATGGGTAATTGACAGTGGATGTTCACATTATATGACTAGAGATAAAGGGAAGTTTTTGTTAGACAGTTCAAATAACTGTAAGACAATTGAATGGGAGGGGGTTGAATCGGTTATCATGGATTACCAGAAGCTTTAGCAATTTAAAAAAACAATACCAAAACCTGAAATAATAATACCAGAATAGTAGTTAATCCAATTAAGCATAAACAATAATCACCGAATAAAAGCCATCCACACAATACCAAGATTTGTTTGTGGAAAACCCGGTAAAGGGAAAAACCATGGTGGGAAGCCTACCCATAGTCAGATAATAATTTTGCAGTAAGTATGTGAATTTACAATGAAGGGGCTTGCACTTCAAGGAAGTCCAACAACCTAGAGCACACTACTCATCACAAAAGGAGTCTAATTGACTACATACAAATCCAGACTACAATCTGGAGAAGTGTTGAACTCTAAAAGATATCATCTCCTATGCCTGAGTATAGCTCCGGTTAAGCTCAATATTAGATGACTAAATCCTCTTCCATAAACCAGATTCGATCTCCAATGGTTGACCAACTCCTCTATCTCAAATCCATGATCAATATAATCTTTCGATAATCTATCACATAGTAAGTATATAGTATCCATCAAATCACATGAATAATCATCATCCAAATCATCATGAATAGTTGAGATAAGTCTATCACGCATGGAATAAAAGTAAACTCTAATCAAAACAAGTCAAGTCAAGGGTGGACACTACATCCCCCCCTCCCCCCTTAGACTCGACTTACTCCTGGAAGTTGTAAGAGTTAGGGTGACAACTAGCACACATTAATCTAAAGCTTTCTTTTAACATAAACATGTTGTAATATTTTCTAGCTCAAGAAAGACGATGACAATAGAATTTTCATCCTTATGCTTCAGTTATTTGACATAAACACATTACCCAAGGGGTAAAACAATCACCAATCCCTAATATTTACAATACGTATACAAAATTGTTATAATATTTTCAAGGGAACTTCATTTTAACCACACTTAGCAAAAAAAACTATATTTTTAGTCATGGAGTTAAGCATCAATAAACATAAATAGAAACACTCCTTAACATCTATTTGCACATAAATAGAGAGAGAGAGGGATATACATTTTACACATTATCTTACACATATGCACATATTATATTATTGAAGAAATCATATCATAAGCCTAAATAAGGGAAAATTTCTCAGAAATAAGGCTCTTCAGGTCAAAGATATTCAAGACATCACACGATAACCAAACATATATAACCCATTTACTAAAAAAGCAAGATTCATGACATTCAAATATCAAAACTTTCTACCATGCTTCTATTGCACTACTCTAGATACAACATTAGGTGCAACCTTTATCCAATCAAATCATTCAAATGCATCCTTAATCCATTATTTATACATGATATATATGCAAAATATTTTGAAGGAAAGAAATCAATAATTGGTTTTTTTTTAACTATTCCATAAATTACAAACTTCACAATTCCAAGGCACTTGTATCTACTATAAAATTCAAAAAGTTACCAACACATTTATCTTATTAACACCTTTCATTTACTCAACTAATATCAACATTATCTAATTGTTTTCTTAGTCTAGTGCACTTCTCCACAGTGTCCTCCCTTGCACATACTATCAGAGGTTTGAAATGAACATGATAGAGACAACACTTGACTCAAGATAAGGGCCCATAATACATCGACACTCATAATGACCACCATAGACAAAAAATAGAAGGTCAAAAGGAAATATCCTCAAATCAATCTATTAAATTCAAAAGAAGAAAAGTTGCCGGTGAAATCAATCAAGAAATCTAAGTGTGACAAGTTCCACTACAAGAGAAAAATAAAAGAAAGAAGAGCTCAGTGGTCATCCCAAGAGTAAAGAGATCTCAAAAACACATTAATCCCAATGATACATCACACAAATCATAAATTAACTCAATGAAAAAAATATACGACTCATCCAACCCACATCATGAGGTGACCAACATTAGTCACACTAAAGGGAGTAACTGTTGCATAACATCCAAGGGTATAATGCCCTAAATATGTTAGGAGAGTGTGCACCATATATTTAATACCTTTATTTTTATTTTTATTTTTATATGTCCATATTCTTTTCATCATCTTTAATGCAATACAATCTTTTATGAAAGTCTTAACGATTACTCTTTTATGGGCGATGACATGTGCTAGGAAGAGATAAAGCGACTAATGTACTCATACATGCACATGAAATACACTCATACTATGACTAGTGTTCAAGATATCTCATCTATTCCATGATAATTTTTACCAAGTTATAATAGAAACAAGGTTAAAACAGCAATTAATCACTTGATAGTAAGCTATGACATACATCATTCCTCTCTATACACAACTCCTAACATATAGATGATTGGAGTGTCATACATAAAATCATTGAGAAATTTAGTCAATCATGTATTTAAACAAGAAAATAAGTCTCATTACTTAAGCCAAAATTTTAATATTAGTTTCTACTCACATCCACACTTCTTACCAATAGCAATCTCCTAATATACTCCTAGTTTTCTAAATTAAGGATATCACAACCCTACTTGCAAAAACTTAATTTTCTCTTTCATTTAATGTCACACAAGTCCCAAAAATGTGCATCATTCTATTAAAACACACTTCCTATCATTACTTGATTATTATCATTTATAGACTATATAGTTTTAGCATTGCAAGGAAAATTGACATTTAGAAACCCGATACAAATTCATACTTAAATTTCAATCTTCAATGCAAATTTACATCCCAACTTCTCTTTAATATATGCAAATTCATTCCACCAATGATGTTTTCGATCCTTTTATTTAACATCAACAAACTCCTAAGTATTTGAATATTTTACCAAAAATAGAGAAGAGGAAGGAAGGAAGGATACTGCTACATAATCAGTACATGCACAAATTTATGCATAGTTAATTTGAATTTCCTACTCATGTTAGATGCAGCTACTTACATCCTTTTTAAGATACACAATTTCAACTTTCCATATGGTCTCCTAATTATTTCAAATACCACTATAAATCCCAAATTCTTGAAAGATGTGATTTTCTCAAACAATTTTTTCTTACATGCAAAATCACTCATATACAAACAACTGAAAATTCTATTGGGTACCCATTCATCACTAACTAAATTTCTTACATTACAAATAGGAAATAAAAAAATAAGGAAAAGGTATTATTAAGCTACTTTTATATATACAAATGCATCACATACAAGTTCTTCAATTTCACCTCATGATCTATACTAAATTATTCCTAAATGCATAATACAAACATTTCATCTTGCTATTAATAGGAAGATCAACACAATAGGTTAATTTTATGAGCATAGCATTAGTTAAGAGGATACTCACAATCTTTTCTCATTCTACAACATAATTATTTATATATAAGGAGAACGACCTTTATCATTCAAGTAAGCACTAGAAATTTACAAGGCAAGCAAGATCAGATATGATCATATAAACATCCCTCTCATTCTGGAGACATGCATATGAAATTAATACACACTTAGCTTAAAATTATGATTCCTAAAAGGGATTAGAGAGAAACACAAGGCATAGACATCTAATATTCCCAAAATTCCAATGGCACTTCTTCGAACACAAATCACAAGGAGTAACTTGATTCAAAAGAACATCAAAGCACATTCACAAGGCCAATAACAAAATCCTTAACCAGAGATCCCAGTGTTTGCAACATGGGCTCTGATACCAAATGAAATGCCCACCAAAATACCCTAGAGAAAACTAATCATCTATCATACTAATTGAGATTATTATTTTTTAATTAACTTTTAATAACAACTAATGTAATACATAACATCTCCATATAACTACATTCATTAACCATTTAAACATTATGAACATACATCATCTCACATTACACTAATCTATGCAAGTGGAAATAACATAACATCATTAACCTTTCCCCAGGGTACTTCAACGTCAATACTCATTTAACTTCCATAATGATAGCCTACTCACATGATAAACATATTCTATCTTGAATTAATGCATCATATTTAATTTCCTAATCGTGAGATATGCAACCCACTAGCTTATCTATCCATTATGAAATGCATACCATTATACCATTCTACTAGCATGTTACATTCCTTCTTTTAAAATTCAAGACAACTCCATATTCCTACATTCATTTTATGGACCAAATAAATGTATTTTAACCCAACATCTCCTAGCTACATGCTCTTTTCCTTTTCCATGATGATGCAATCATAATGCATAGGTAAAATCCATCTTTGATAGTCCATTTAAACATACTTCCATCGCTTCTAATAATAACATGATCTCATTACATTTATTATAATTATCTCCTCATAAGTATAAACTATAATTCATTCTTCAATCTATATAATAAACTAATTCCCTTATTTCTTTACTCAAGCACAACATCACACTAATCCTTCAATCATAAAGTTCATTTATTGGCTTACAAACATATAACAATATAAATCCAATAACTTCATTAGAAGTAAATGGAATACATCATATGCATGTCATTTACTATTTATCTAGCATGATATACAGTCAATTACTATGCAAATCAATCCATTTCATATTAGTTTTATTCTAAAGCCTCAATACCTTTTCATCCCAATTTTCTTTTACATTCAAATTCTCACATGGTCATATATGTCTCCTCCATCATGATTTACCAATTACCAACATGATCTATTCACATATCTAATTTCTTCATACTATCATAGCTTTCACATAGAACCAAAAGCATATCCATGAATCCAATAGAAATAGTTTCATTTCCTAATCCAACTACACATGCAACCACTTTCCCAATTTGACAATAATCCCTAAAGCATAACACAAGAATCCTAATATTTTCCAAGAATACACATAGAGGCATAATTATCTAAACCTTATCCATATTCTCTAACATCCTCAATACTGATATTTAATATTATTCCATTTCTCAAGGTCCTTTCACATATTAAATCACAATCTAAAAAAAATAACCATAGAACTCCTTTCTAACCAATACAAGAAGATCATGTTATAAATCACATCGATTTCAATTGCAACTCCATTAGAAAATTAGGGTACATGAAATCATTCCCTTCATTTAACAAGAACATATCCATACATCTCATTGCCACATTTACAAATCATGACATACCCTAACTACCAATTATGAACTACTTACAAATACATTTACATAACAATACATCATGAATATAGCTCTTCCTTTTACATGATTCCATATACCACATACAAGATACTACATACATGTATTCCATTGTATTCATTATATAAATCTTCTACAAGGTACATCCATAATCCATCAAGAAGGAGAATCCACATCCACGCACGAAGAACACCAACAAGGGGAAAAACCCAATGGTAAAAAGGACCAACCACCCGACCATGTGGAACC
The DNA here is from genome assembly GCF_030272615.1 of Cryptomeria japonica. Taxonomy (NCBI): domain Eukaryota; kingdom Viridiplantae; phylum Streptophyta; class Pinopsida; order Cupressales; family Cupressaceae; genus Cryptomeria; species Cryptomeria japonica. The sequence continues at coordinate 135,650,785 of NC_081409.1, forward strand.
AAAGGAACCACCCCTCGTGCTAGGAGATGACACAAGGTCCCAACACACACTCTACGTCTAGGTTGATACTGTTGGCATATGTGCAGAGCATGATGACATGATGATATTGTATGTTCTCATTGATGTCAATATGCTAAAGTATGAACCGATATATTGTAGTAAGCTAACTGGCAAAGAGAACTGATATGATGATGTAAACCGGTATATGTAAAAAAAGTGAAGCAGAATGTTTGTTCAAGGTGAACCAGTATGTTGGAATAAGAACCAATATATGGAAGTTTTGTATTGCGGTTTCATTTGGCATGACTACCGGATGGTAGTCTTAGCTTCAGGGTTTTCGGTTGATGCATTGCCTGTGTGATTCAACTGATGACATCTTGTGATAAGTTAGCATTGTAATAAAAACCAGATCGTGTTGCCACATTAGTCTTGTGCACGTGAAGGATTTCCTTGAGGATCTTGCATGAAGAAGATAGATCCTATATACCTTAGGAATGTGCGAAGTCTCTGTAAACGGTGGAGAGCGCATGATGGGTTATCAGCTTCCTGAAGCGGCAAAGAATGAATGTTGGAGAACGTCTTGAGATCTATTCAAGAATTTTGTACTCAATACAGTGTGATTAATGGTCAGGATTGAATCGACTGAATTGTTAAACCTAAATGTTTAGGGTTTAGGGTTTATGGTACCGACCTATCTGTTTCCTATAAGGTCATTAATGTTTTTCATTTTGAAGTTGTTGGCAAATGTTATGTGTGTATCCAAGTGAAGAGATACTTGATTCTTGCGAGACTGGAGAAGCGTATTGATACCTGCAGAGTGTGATTGCAGAAGAAAAGGATCTAAAGTGGATCTACCTTGGTATTAAGTATTGTTATCAGATTAGTGTACTACCTGTTGACTTCTAACCATTTCAGCAGTTAGAAAATCCCATAACCGGGTAGCTTTAATATACTTTTGTGTAAATCCTTTAACAGGGTGACTCAATTCAATGAGTTCTTCAAATCCTCTTGCGAGGTGACCTTTAACAGGGTTCTAACCTTTAACCAAGTATTTAGCCATCCCTTAATCAGGTGATCCCTAGCAGGATTGGTTCCTAGCAGAACCTATTGTAAAAGTCTTTAACCAGACTAGTCTCCTAATAGAGAAGACTTCAAAAGAGTTTAAAGAACAACTTGTGGGTATCCATTCCCACTGTGGTTTTTCCCAGTTGGGTTTCGATGGGAAAAATCAGTGTGTCATGTGTGATGCTTTTCATGTGATGCTTTAATATTTTATGTCAAGTGGTAAAGCATGTTGAATCAACACTCATTATATTTGTGATGATATATTAACTGTTTATGCATAAGGGTGAAGTGGATATGAGATATTAGATTGTGTAGAGATCTAAGTGTTTATCGGTTTATGTTATTCATACTCTCCCTGTGTGTAATCGGTAGTGCCCTGATTTAGACCAGTGTTACAGTTTACTAGTTAAGTGCAGTCTTTGTAGTCAAACTGGTTGAGGGAAAGTTTTTCTCTGTACTAATTCACCCCCCCCTCTCAGTACCGGTTTAGTACTTACTATTCATCATTATTCATGAATTGGTATCAGAGCATCTTCGAGGTCCTCTATGTTGTAAGCTTAATCACTTGAGGAAAAGATCCTACTCCAATGATGAAGAGGGAAGGTCCAAAGTTCAACAAAGATAACTTTAAGATATGGAAGGATAGAATGAAGATCTACATCAGAAGCATGGGTGCTCAACACTGGAGCTATGTTAAGAATGCTTATGTTATTCCTATCGGTACTCTCATCGATGACCAAAAAAGAGAGATTTAGGAGAATGGGCAAGTCATGGAAGCCCTAATCAACAGTCTATCGGACATTGAGTTTATTGATGTTTAGGATAAAGATAATCCCAAAGAAGTATGGGATGCTCTGAAGAATATCTACGGCGGTGATGAGCATGTGAAACAAGCTAAGGAAGAGACCCTTAGGGGAAAGTTTGAAGACACGCGAATGGTTGAAGGAGAGACCATTCAACAATATGGAATAAGAATCAAAACTGTTGTTGGAGACATCAAGAGTGTAGGTCAAAAAAAAGATGATTCCACTATTGTTAGCAAAGTCTTGAGATCCTTATTACCAGTCTATGGAATAAGGGTTGTTTCTATTCAATAGTTGAGGTCTATAGACAAGACAAAGGTATCCCTAGACTCCATCATTGCTAAGTTGATAGCTTATGAGCTAAATAATTATGATGGTAGTATTCAAAAGACTGAATCAACCTTTAGAGCATCTACAACACCATCTAGAAAGGGTAAAGAAGCTAGTACCAGTTGTGAACCAAGACAAAGTAGAGAAATGGATGATGAGGAGATCCTGAAGGAATTTGAAGCTCTTCTTGCCAAGAGACTTCCTAAGGGAACTGGTAAATACAGAGGTAAGCTCCCTTTGAAATGCTTTTCTTGCAATAAGATAGGACACATTGTTGTAAATTGTCCTAATGGTGATAATAAGGACAAACCAGAGAAGTTCAAGAAGTTTAAAGGAGGAAATAGGAGAAACTATTTTGTAGCAGTTAATGAAGGTGTCACTGATGAGGAATCAGAAGATGAAGAAAGTGAAGACATTGTGTTTGTAGCATTTAAGGAAGGTGTGTCAGACAAGAAGGCTATTGTCTCTCGCTTTGATAATTCCAATGAGTGGATTATTGACAGTGGTTGTTCTCACCACATGACTGGTGATCGGAGTAATTTTGTGTCTCTGGAAGAGTATGATGGTGGTGTGGTTCGATTTGGTAATGATGCACCATGTATGGTAAAAGGTAGAGGGTCCATCTCTCTAAATGGAAAAAGAAATGTTGATAATGTGTATTGGGTAGAAGGTCTCAGACACAACCTTTTGAGTGTTGCCCAACTGAATGATAATGGACTCACTTTGGAATTAAGAGATGGATTGTGCAAAATAAAAGGAAAGAGTGGTGAATAGATGGCCACTAGTATGTAGACCAGAGGTAACTTATTTCAACTAAATGCAAATATCAGAACATGTCTAATGGCTAAGTTTGATGATAGTTGGATATGGCATAGGAGACTCTTCCCTGTAAACTTTGATAATATTGTGAAGGCCAGTAAGATCAAGGTCGTTAGAGGATTGCCTGTGCTGAGAAAACTGAAGAATCCTTTGTGCAGAGAGTGTCAACTAGGGAAAATGTCTTCCTCAACCTTCAAAGGTAAATCTTTCACTGCAGACAATTTACTTGATCTTGTGCATACTGATTTGTGTGGTCCTATGAAAACTAGGAGTGTGCAGGGAGATAGGTATTTTATGATTCTTACTGATGATTTCTCAAGAATGATGTGGGTCACATTCTTAAAAGACAAGTCTGAATATTTTGGAAAATTCAAAGCCTTCAGAGCACTGGTTGAAAAAGAAAGAGGTAAGAAGATTAAGTGCCTAAGAGCTGATCAAGGAGGAGAATTCACTTTTGGTGAATTCAACAAGTACTATGAAGAGAATGGAATCAAGAGGCAACTATCTACCCCCTAGACTCCACAACAAAATGGCCTAGCAGAGAGGAACAACTGGACTATAGTTGAAGTAGCCAGAACAATGCTAATTCAAGGGAAGGTTGCTCACACCTTCTAGAGAGAAGTAGTGAGCACTACAGTCTACACTATGAACTGTGTACTCATCAAGAAAGGTAGGATAAAACACCTTATGAGTACTAGACCGGTAAGACTCCTGTAGTAAGCTACTTTAGAGTTTTTGGTAGAAAATGTTATATCAAGAGGAGTGAGCATCAGAGCAAGTTTGATGCTAAATGTGATGAAGGAATATTCCTAGGATATTCCACCAAGAGTAAAGCTCTTAAGTGTTTCAACAATAGGACTCATAAAATTGTTGAAAGTATTAATGGTAGAGTTGATAAAACCTCTAAGAAGCCTAAGAAAACTGGTAGTGAGCAAGTGGTAGATGAACCAATTGTAACCTTCTGGGAACTGGTTGCAAAACAACCTAGCACAAGTGACAGTGCTCCTACACCGGTAGATGCTGATGCTGATGAAGATGAGGATGAAGAATAAAAGCAAGAAGAAACAACTAAGATCATTGCTAGGTATGTAAAGCTGAATCATGATCCAAAGCAGATCATAGGAGACAAGGATGTAGGAATTCTTACAAGAAGAAAGGTCAGAGAAAATTCTTGCATGTTCTCTAAATTTGAGCCTAAAACATTTAAAGAGGCACATAAAGATGAAGACTCGATAAAGGAAATGGAAGAGGAACTTGACTAGATAGAAAAGAATGGTACATGGTCTTTGGTACTTAGACCTGAGCATTAAAATGACATAGGTACCAAATGGGTTTTCAGAAATAAGCTGAATGAAGATGGAACAGTGATAAGAAACAAAGCCAGACTAGTGTGTAAAGGATATGCCCAAGAAGAAGGCGAAGACTATGGAGATTCATATGCTTCTTGCATATGGAACTTTCAAGGGATTCAAAGTATATCAAATGGATGTAAAATCTGCATTCCTAAATTGAATACTTGAAGAGGAGGTGTATATAGAGCAACCAGATGGGTTTGCCCTATCAGAAGACAGTGAAATGGTGTGTAGGCTACATAAGGCCTTGTATGGATTGAAGCAGGCACCTAGAGAATGATATGAATGCTTGCATTCCCATCTTGTGAAGATTGGATTTGAAAGAACAAGTGAAGATAGCAATATCTATTTGAATCCAGAAGGAGATCAAATTATGATATGTGAAGTATTTGTTGATGACATAATTTTTGGTGGAGATAATAAGATGAGTCATGATTTTGCAGATGAGATGAAGAAGGAATTTGAGATGTTACTTATAGGGGACATTAAGTTCTTCATTGGACTATAGATTCAACAAATGAAAGATGGTATCTTTATCACTCAGACCAAGTATGTCAAAGAGGTGTTGAAGAACTTTGGCATGGAAGACAACAAACCGATTGGTACACCGATGGTGACCGGTTGTAAATTATCAAAAGAGGATGACTCAGTGTTGGTGAATGAAAAGGAATACCGATCAATGATTGGTAAGTTGCACTATGCAGTACATAGCAGACTGAAGATTGCACATGCAGTAAGCATTACAACATGGTTCCAGAAAAGTCCAAGAGAATCCCACTTGATAGCAGTCAAGCAGATTCTTAGATATCTGAAGGGAACTATTGACTATAGATTGTGGTATCCATACAATAATGATTTCAACCTTAGAGTGTTTACAGATGCTAATTGGGACGGTAATGTGAATGACCAGAACGACACAACTGGTGATGCATTCTTTCTTGGTGGTAGACTAATCTCATGGATGAGTAAGAAGCAAAGTTGTATCTCTCAGTCTACAACATAAGCGGAATATGTTGCAACATTTATGAACTACACCCAAACAATCTGGATGAAGCATTAATTAAGTGGCTTCAAATTTCCTATATCTGAACTAGTAAGTATATTTTGTGACAAGACAAGTGTAATTAACATTTCCAAGAATCCGGTTTTACATGCTAGAACCAAGCACTTCGAGCTCAAGTATCATTTCTTGAGGGAGAAGGTTCAGAACAAAAAGGTTGTATTGGAACATGTTTCTAGCAAGGAGCAGTTAGCAAACATATTCACCAAGCCTCTACCGAAGGCTACCTTTACCTATTTGAGAGGTGAATTAGGGGTGTTGCCTCTTCAAGAGGTGAACTAAAGGTGTGTGCTCCACATCAGTTAGGTTCTGCATTGATAAATATTTTTTAGGATTGGTGTGTTTAAGGATGCTACTCCTTAGGGGGAGTAGCATAATGGAACATAGATGTCTATGCCTCCACTTTGGAATTGTTGTCAAAGGGGGAGATGATGTGAAGCGAAGAAGATATCTGCAATATTGGGGAGAAGAAGATGTGAAGCAGATAGATATCTTTGTATATTGCCATCAATGCCAAAGGGGAAGATTGTTGGCATATGTGCAGAGCATGATGACATGTTGGTATTGCATGTTGTCATTGATGTCAATACGCTGAAGTATGAACCGGTATATTGTAGTAAGCTATCTAGAAAAGAGAATAGGTATGACGATGTAAACCGGTATATGTAAAAAAAGTGAAGCGGTATGTTTGTTCAACGTGAACTGGTATGTTGGAATGAGAACCGATATATGGAAGGTTTGTATCGAGGTTTCATTTGGCATGACTACCGGTTGGTAGTCTCAGCTTCATGGTTTTGGGTTGATGCATTGCCTATGTGATTCAACCAATGACATCTTGTGATGAGTTAGCATTGTAATAAAGACCAAATCATGTTACCACATTAGCGTTGTGCACGTGAAGGATTTCCTTGAGGATCTTGCATGAAGAAGATAAATCCTATCTACCTTGATAATGTGTGAAGTCTCTATAAATGGTGGAGAGTGCGTGATGGGTTATCAGCTTCCTGAAGTGGCAAAGAATGAACGTTGGAGAATGTCTTGAGATTTGTTCAAGACTGTTGTACTCAATGTAGTGTGATTAATTGTCAGGATTGAACTGACTGAATTGTTAAATCTAAATGTTTAGGGTTTAGGGTTTATGCTACCGACCTATCTGTTTCCTATAAGGTCGTTGATGTTTTCCATTTTGAAGTTGTTGGCAAACATTATGTGTGTATCTAAGTGAAGAGATACTTTATTCTTGCCAGACCGGAGAAGTGTTTTGATACCTGCAGAGTGTGATTGTAGAAGAAAAGGAGCTAAAGCGGATCTGCCTTGGCATTAAGTGTTGTTATCAGATCAGTGTATTACCTATTGACTTCTAACCATTTCAACAGTTGGAAAATCCCTTACCCAAGTAGCTTTAACAGGGCTTTGTGTAAATCCTTTAACAAGGTGACTCAATTCAATGAGTTCTTCAAATCCTTTTGCAAGGTAACCTTTAACATGGTTCTAACCTTTAACCGGGTATTTAGCCATCCCTTAACCGAGTGATCCCTAGTAGGATCGGTTCCTATCAGAAGCTATTGTAAAAGTCTTTAACCAGACTAGGCTCCTAATAGAGAGGACTTCAAAAGAGTTCAGAGAACAACTTGTGGGTATCCATCCCCACCATGATTTTTCCCAGTTGGGTTTCCACGTGAAAAATCAGTGTGTCATGTGTGATGCTTTTCATGTGATGCTTTAATATTTTTTGTCAAGTGGTAAAGCATGTTGAACCGATAGTCACTATATTTCTGATGATATATTAATTGTTTATGCATAAGGGTGAAGTGGATATGAGATATTAGATTGTGTAGAGATCCAGGTGTTTACCGGTTTATGCTATTCATACTCTCTCTGTGTGTAACCGATAGTGCCCTAATTTAGACCAGTGTTACAGTTTACCAGTTAAGTGCAGTCTTTGTAGTCAAACTGGTTGAGGGAAAGTTTTTGTCTGTACTGATTCACCCCACCTCTCAGTACCGGTTTGGTACTTACCGTTCATCATTTTCCATTAGATACTTAATACCAAAAGACAAGATTACAACAACTCTCTCAAGCATGGACCAAATACAACCAACACAAACAACCATAATAAGAAACTCCCAGAGGCGTAAAACTCATCAAGACATAAATGTATTCAATAAGCATAATCATAAATCATAAAGGGGGAAACACATGTAGGAGTGGAGTGTCATCACATGCCATCCTCATAACATAATAACATAATAACACAAGGCACTAGCATGATGGACATGTTGATCCATCTCAACCTATGAGAGACCAAGGGAGATTAGCTTACCATCTTCATGGCCTTCTCATACTTATCCTAAAACATCCTCCCTAGGACTAGGTCATGAGGCTCAAAAGTATTCATTATCTTGTTTAAATGAGTTATAATTACCCATACCAATTAATTCACTATCAATGTTATCACTTGTTTACAAATCATGGAAAATTCCAATGTGCCATGGTGGTCTAGACTTCATGCATCCTTACAAGGAACCTCATGCAAGCATATCTCTCATGACCCTGATCATCACAAGGAAGCTCACTCCTCCTAACATGGTCTCAAACATGACAACACAAGAGGCTCTAGAATCATAATTAAATTTGAGAACATACAATAATCCAAAATCATAAACAATTCATATGCAACCAACAATCTCATCTCATAATCATGAAACATGTGAAAGGCAACATCATGAGAACCAAAAATCAATGAGCCTCTTGGCCAAATCAACATATCAAGGCCATAAGAAATACCATCAAATCTGAAATGATTCATCAAATAATCTCAGCGAGGCCTATCCACTTGCTGGCACATAATCCCAAGAATCTCAATCTCTCTCTTGGCACATCAACAAGAGAGGAAGCACAAATAAATCAAATGGAGTAAAATGCATACAAAAATCACAAATAAATAATATGAAGACATCATCAATCATAAATCAACATTAGACAACATCATAAATACCCTAAAAAAGCCTCTGGTACGGCCCCAAGTCCAATTGACATCAAACAGACTTCAAACTGGACAAAACCTTAAAAATACATAGAATGGCGCATGTATTCTCTGAAGTGGTGCATATGGTTGATAATTGAGCACATCTGGGTGATATTTTAGTGCATATAGTCATTCCTTTAGCGCATAGGAAAAAAGTGTAAATTTTGGTAGAAAACTGCTTAAGTGCGGGATCAAAACTGCTTGAAACATAATGAGCCAAATATGACATATTTATACTCGTTGGAATTGGAACTAAATGAACTATAATAATATGTAAACAAAATAAAATAATAAAATTCAACCAAGGAACTCCAATTGAAAACATAATACAAACTTTAAAAGGGAAAAACATCTCCAACAAGTCTAGAAAACCATCAAACACAAAATCTTGAATCCAAATCATGAAATAGACTTAACGCATATATAAATAAAAACAATAAAATTATTCCAAACACAAAAACACATTAAAACAAGGGAATATAAAATGTCTTAGAAGGAGATGAGTCCTATGACTCTTCCTCACGGCAAGGCCAGACTGGAAGCTCAGAAGGCTCTCTCCTCTCAACTCCACAAACTCTCTTAAATATTTAACAACATGAAATAAATATCAAAAACATCAATAATAAAATACAACAACATCATAAATGGAAGAAATCTCAATACATAAATCTCATTTCGTGCATTCACAACAACCACAGAAAAGATAACTTCCAAACTTTCATCCAAATAAAGATCTCATAACCCATGGAATTCACAATCATTTCCATTAAGAATAGAGAGAATGAAATGAACTATGTCTTTATTCCCCACACAAAACATTCATGGAGTAAACACTTGCAGACATTGAAAGCAAAGATAAACAACAAGGGTATGGCTACCAACCTGCAACCCGTGTGATGGTAGGTGGCTGAAGGAGAGCCCACAAGTTTTGCAATCCAAATCGAAACCCAAATCTCTTCCAAACCCAGTCCAGGAAATCCACCGAGAATCCAAAGCCAAAGAATGGAACTCGTGAATAGTCACAAGGAATCCATTAAAAGGAAACAGTAAACAAGAAACCCTAGAAATCCAACCAATAGGGTGATTCCATTTTGGAATATTTTTCCCATATCGTATGGTTTCCCCGAAACAAAATCCTCCAATAGGAGAATAGGGTAGGTAGGAAATACTAACATATATTTTAAGTAGGTGGGATAAATATATTTTAATATGCCAAGGTATGATTACTATACCACCAAATAAATATTAGTAATTAAACTATAGCCCTATAGGAATTATTATTTAATACATTATGAACTATAGTTTTTTTAATTAAATACTCACCAATAGAAAAAATAATTAAATAAAATGAACTATTGAATAATTTATTACTTCCAATATTAAATATTAATTAATATTTAGACTATAAGAAATAATCAATAATTAATTAAATAATCTTTAAAAAATTATTAGTTAAGTAAATACTATAATTCTAAAAATCATAAATCAAACAATTAAAAATAAATAATACTAACTATTAAATGTCTCATCAAATAGACAAATAATCCAAAGCCACATAAATAACCATGTGACAATAAAATCAATCACAACATAAATAATCCTCATACCAAAAGAGTCAATCAATACTAACATACTCCCAAAACTAAAAGAGCCAAGCTGAAAAATGACATGACCAATTGCACCTAGTGACAACTTAAACATAGAGTATGTGAAGAGAACCCATGTCAACTCCAGAACCCCATATTATCATTGGGATAAGGACATGCTCGCACCTATGAAGCCAACGAAGCTCGCACCTAGGAATTCCATGAGGAATAAATGTCTAGTACCTTCAAGTCTTGCGACCACCAACAATGATACATGCATATATATATAACAAACAAGTGGTAGAATTATTCACTGGCACATCCCGCTCGTAATGAGTGATGTGACATTGATTCTCCACAAAGACAGTCAGACACATATAATAAGCATCTCATCAAATATAACCATAAAATAGGGCTAGTATAATCATAATCAACATCAAATCCATGATCAATATAATCTTTCGATAATCTATCACATGGTAAGCATTTAGTATAGATTAAATCACATGAATAATCATCATCCAAATCATCATGAATAGTCAAGATAAATCTATCATTCATGGAATAAAAGTAAACTCTAATCAAAACAAGTCAAGTCAAGGGTGGACACTACACTGCTCATCACAAAAACAGTCTCACTGACTACATACAAATCCATACTACAATCCGGATAAGTGTTGAACTATAAAAGATAACATCTCCTATGCTTGAGTATAGTTCCGGTTAAGCTCAATATCAGAGGAATAAATACTCTTCCATAAACCCAATTCGATCTCCAATGGTTGACCAACTTCTCCATCTCAATGATATTATATTATTCACCCATTACAATCCTTGACCATGATATTTTACAATAACCATGATGATCTACAATGAGATCTTACATTTATATATACTAACCTTGAACCATAAACAATCAAGTCGACCACCAAAAAATAAACTAATTACATAATTATGAATCATGTTGGCCTTACACCAAAAAAAATAATATCCAACATATAAGACATCTCACAAATAAAATAATAGGTCCTAGCCACACATTACATCAATGTTGGCCCATAACCTAGATCAACTGGGACCAAGTATAGGTCCACACGCTTTAGCAATGATCTCCAAACACCAAATCTTGAACATGATCACTAACAACATCTTGAAACTCTATCAAAAGCTGCATTAACACAAATTATGAAATGCATCAAATATCTCCACTAAAAGCTCTGATGATGAAACCCTTGTTGGAACCAGAAACCAATCTTCATAGCAAGGAGGATAGCATCCAATCACCAGACCGAAACCAACTGATCAAATATGAGTATGAGTATTATGAACAAGCCAATTCCATTACCAGATTATACCAGAGTCAACTGGATCATGCTGGATCCAAGTTAACCAAAAACTAATCAACCTACTAGGACCAGAAGGGTGCCGATAAAGCATCCAAACAACTAGTGTTGATATCAATGACAAAACATCAATGCAACACATAATAAATTCTACCAAATGGCCAACTATCTCCCCCTTTGGCATTGATGGCAACACTAGATGTAAAAAACATCTAAGTACCGAGAAATGTCAAACAAGTCTCCAACTATGGAAGACAACCACCAATCTCTTGCACATAGCTTTGAATATCAATGATATCTTTGTAAAGATCTAAATTTCTCTTTAACTTTTTCACATTAATATCACTCCCCCTTTGACATCAATGCCATAAATCTGATAGAAATATCAAAGAAAAAATAGAAGCCTCTGAATCTCAAAGATGACTACTCCCCCTAAGTAGTAGCATTCCACATCACTACTGGAATGAATAGTATCTCTGATAATGCATACCAAACTGATGCCAAACCACATCAATCAAGTCTCTATCGGAGAGGCAAAAACCTGCAATCTGTCTCTTAGCTACTCAAATGATTCTTAGATAGAGGTTTAGTGAAAATATCTGCAATTTGTTCTTTAGTGTTCACATAAACTAGTTTAACTTCATTTTCTTCCATATTCTCTTTCAAAACCTTATACATGATATATATGTGCTTTGTTTTAGAATGAAATACTGGATTCTTTGATATATCAATAGCAGCAGAGTTATCACAGTGAATAACTACCGGTGCATCACAATCCACCTTTATGCCCTTCAAAATTTGCTTCATACATTAAACTTGTGTACAATTAGTAGCAGGAACAACATACTCAGCTTCAGTAGTAGATAAAGAAGTACATGATTGTTTCTTGCTGATCCATGAAACCAACTTCTTTCCAAGAAAGAATGCTCCACCAAAAGTAACTTTATGGTCATCAGCATCTCCAACCCAATCAACATCTGTATAGGCACATAAAGAGAAGTTATCATCCTTAAGATACCACAAACCATATTTTGATGTACCTTGAAAGTATCTAAAAATCCTTTTCACTGCCATCTCATCATTTTCTCTAGGATCACACTGAAATATTGAAACAATACAAACAACATTCATAATGTAAGGCCTAGTCTGAGTCAAGTAAAGAAGACCTCCCATCATAGATTTGTATCTTGTAGGATTTACCAGTGTAGAAACATATTTTCTTGTCAATTTCTCACTTGAAACCATAGGTGTACTTACCAGTTTAGAATCTCCCACACAAATTTATTCAATAATTCCTTAGCATATTTAGTTTGAAAGATAAAAATGCCTTTGTCATTATGAGTAATCTGCAAGCCTAAGAAAAATTTCATCTCACCAATCATAGACATCTCAAATTCTTTCTCCATATTCTTAAAAAATTCCATTCATAATTTATCTTCAACTCCCAAAGTAATATCATCAACAAATACTTCAACAATCAATATATCATTATCAGTGATTTTATAATATAAATTACTGTCAGCACTACCCTTAGTAAAACCAAGATTCAAAAGACATTTATCCAACCTTGCATACCAAGCTCTAGGTTCTTGTTTCAATCCATATAAAGCTTTCCTTAACCTGCAAACCATATCAATATCATTTGATAGTGAAAAACTATCAGGTTTATCGATATAAACTTCCTCATCAAGATCCCCATTCAAGAATGCACATTTAAAATCCATTTGATAAACCTTGTAGTTTTTATAAGCAGCATAGGTAAGAAATAATCTTACAACTTCAATCCTAGCCATTCGTGAAAAGGTCTCTCCATAATGAATTCCTTCCTTCTGAGAATATCCTTTAAAAATTAATCTATCCTTATTCATTATAAATTTACCATCATCATTCAATTTATTTCTAAAAACCCATTTAGTTCCAATGATATTTTTACTTTTAGGCCGGGGAACCAAAATCCACATGTGTTATTTTTCTGAATCCGATCTAATTCTTCTTCCATATCTCTTAACCAATCTTCATCTTTACATGCCTCAATTACTGATACTGGTTTAACTTGTGAAATTAAAATACCTTATTAGTTGCCAGTCTTCTTCTAGTCATCACTCCATTATTTTTATCCCCAATAATTTGATCTTTAGAATGATTCAATCTAACATAACTAGGAGTCTTATGAATCTTTGTTCCTCTTCCCTGTTCTTTAGTTGCTATAAAATATTCTGATGTTGCCGGAGTAATTGGTTCAACTCTCTATTCTGGTTAAGGTGCTACCGGTTCAGATATAATCATTTCCACTGTCGGTTCCTTTCCATAAATTCTGATTTGACTTTTTCTTAGCTTATCTACTTTGACATTAACACTCTCCACTATTTTTTCAAGTCTCTTGTTATAACATCTATATTGTTTATTTTAATTATAATAACCAATAAATAAGCCTTCATCACTTCTAGGATCAAATTTACCAATAGTATCTTCTCTCCTGATATAAAATTTATTACCAAAATTCTGAAATACTTAATTGAAGGTGTATTGCCAAACCATAATCCATATTGTGTCTTACCAGTTTCTCCTTTGATATGTACTGTGTTGAATGTATAAACCACTGTACTTATTATTTCTCTCCAGTAGATATGAGGTAGATTAGCTTCCATCATCATTGTTCTAGCAGCATCCAAGATAGTTCTATTTTTCCTTTCCACAACTCCATTCTACTGAGGTGTTTGGGGAGCATAAAATTGTCTTCTTATACCATTCTTGTCACAAAAATTATTAAACTCACCGGGAAGTGAATTCTCCACAATGATCTGATCTCAAACATTTAATCTTCCATCCTATCTCAGTTTCCACTTTAGCCTTAAAAATTTTAAACTTTTGAATGCTTCATATTTTTCTATCAAAAAAGTAACTAACATCATTCTAGAATAATCATCAACTATTAGCATGAAATAACTATCACCGTAAAAACTTTTGACACTAGTAGGGACACACAAATCAATGTGAATAAGATCAAGAACATCATTTAATTATCTTGTATACTCCTAAAAGAGGTTCTGACCTGTTTACCCATTTGATATTCTTTACATACCAGATTATAGGGGTTCATAATCTCAAGTATATCCCTAACAGCCTTAGTTGAACTGATCTTCACAATGCAATCAAAATTCACATGACATAGCCTTTTATGCCATAACCAACTCTCATCAATCTATGTAATCAAACATGTCTTCTCACCAAATTTCAAATTAAAGATATAACCTTCTGTCTATGTACTGGTTGCAATCTCCAAGGCAAATCTGTTAATGATTTTGCATTTTCTATCCTTGAATTGTAATTGAAATCCCTTATCTACCAATTGTCCTACTCTCAAAAGATTATGTGTCAAAAGATCAACATAAGAAGCATTGTTAGTATTGTTCTTACCATCAATTTATTGCAAAGACATAAACTTCCCTTTATCTCCATTCATATGATGTGAACAGCCACTTTGAATTACCCATTCATCCCTATCCTCAATTTTAAGAGATAGTTCCTTTTCCTTAGGTACATTCTCTTCCAGTGTCGGATCATCTTCCTTGGTAACCAAGAATACTCATTCTTTCCCATTGTCGGATACACTAGCAGAGTCTTATTCCAGTTCATCTTTTGAATTAGTAATGGCATCCTCATCCACTATATAGCATGATTTGTCTCGGTTTTTATTGAATCTATAATTGTTTTGCTATCCAGGGTTAGGTTTAAATGATCTTTTAACTCTTTCTTGTAATATTGAATTCCTTTCAGAACATCTACATGCAAAATGACCAATCTTATTACATGAAAAACATTGAAAAGGTTGTTTTACTTCATACTAACTTCATATCAGTCATTTTGATACTCTTCTAGAAAATAGGGCTTCAATTTGCTCAAACTAATCATCTTCTCTCTTCATATATTCTAATTCTTTTGCATATAAATCTCTCCAATCTTGCTTTCTTGTTGTAGATGTAGATGGATGAAAAGCAAGTTCAGTCTTCACATCTCCAAAAGGTCCAAATTACTCAAGCTCAAAAGTAGATAGTTTCCCAGCCAAGATATCTTTGTTGACAGATGCATTTGCCATTGTTATCAACTCATTGAAAGCAGTAGCCTTTAGCATGGGCCATGTGTTGATGTGTATCCTTTTCTACATCATCAACTCTCCCTTCCAACCACCAGAGTCTTCTTCTCCTTGTGAAGAAGAGACCTTTATTTTGATCTAATACATCAAATAATTTTGAGTTTGAGAGTTCGGGGAAGTAATGTGCAAAAACTTTCTCCCTAATCTCTTGTTCCTTTTCAATGGCAATGTGCCATCTATTATCCAATGCTTTATACAATGAATCCGGTGTCTGAGACTTAATCTCTAATGGTGACTGGTCATTTCTACATAAATAAAGAATAATCTCCTGCAGTACTTCATCTTTTTCCTCACTATTGAAATCATCATAATAATCAATTAAATCATGAAGTAAATTTCTCCTAATATTCTTTACTATTCTTTGACAATGTGTCAAAGGTTTGTAAGAGGACATATCTATATTTATAGGTGCGGATGTTTCCAGTTCATTCTTCTTCACCTTCTTGGTCTGTCTAGCCTTCTTTGGCTATTCATCAGACTCAGTTTCTTCGGAGTCCGGTTCATTTGCCTTAGTCTTCCTCTTTCTTTCGAAGACTTTTGCCGGTGTTGCCTCCGATTTCTTCTTTGCCGGTGACTGCTTGGTCACTTTTGGAGTCTCAGTGGTAGTTAGTGCTGATGCCGCAGGCACTGCCTTAGCTTTCTTGGCTGCCGGTTCTTTTCCCTTCTTCACCGATGGTTCTTCAACCGGTGTGATCCTCTCCAAGTAGGTTCCGGTTCGCTTCGCCTTTGGATCAAGAGGCAAGGCAATAAGGGTTGAAGCATACCCTTCCAGCATGTCATACATGACTTCATAGCCCATAGGCTTCACTTCCTCCATTCTAGGCTCAACAGCCTCCATTAGACATTTGTCCACCTGAATAGTGAAACAGATGTCGTCTTCATACTTCTTCACTATGTCACCTGAGATTTGCATCCTCTAACTTATTTTTCTTCTGAACTCATCAAAGTATTTGTTCAAGATCTCAGGGTAGCTAGTTCCAATAGCTTGCACACTTTCCTTTATCTGCTTGGTTACCGGTTGGTCAAGGAACCATTGGACATCTCCTACACCCAAAAAGTAGCCTTGGAAATAGAAAAACAATCCTACCAGTAGTTGTCCAAATTTAAATCTCAGTGAATTGTCCTTTTTGATTGCCTTGAGATTTGACAAGAGTTGCCTTTGCATACCGGTGCATAAGTCAAATGATTTATCCTC
Source organism: Cryptomeria japonica (assembly GCF_030272615.1). Lineage (NCBI taxonomy): Eukaryota > Viridiplantae > Streptophyta > Pinopsida > Cupressales > Cupressaceae > Cryptomeria > Cryptomeria japonica. The sequence continues at coordinate 135,667,519 of NC_081409.1, forward strand.
TATAATCATCCGGTAAGCAGCATTTACCGCTACAGCAGATACATAATTAATCCTGCTGGCTGAGAATGTCCTGTAGCCTACCACCATGCAGGCATATTTTACTAGTTCATCCTTGATAGAATTAACTGTCATACCTCGTGAATCACTTGTCGAACTGGTGAGCTTGGTCATTTCCATTTTTCTTACCATTCTCAGGGCTGGTACTTCCCCTGTGTTGTAGAAACTGGTGACTGCATGAATTGCCTCAGGTGTGATATCATGCGTTCTCTCCAGGTACATCTTGTCACCATGGACTCTACTCAGGATGATTCTGATGTGATCCTCTGTGAAGTCTTCTAGAAAACACACCGCATTATGGATTTTCTTCTTCTCTAAGATACTGAACTCTGGTTTGATCCTTTTATCCTTTCTGCAAAATAGACCTAATTGAGTGTGAATGGCCAAGGACCCTATGTCTTCTATCTTGCAATCAATATAGTCAGAAATTCCTTCTTCGACTATGACTCCAGCTGGAACTTGTGACAAAGAATTATACTTGGACTTCCTCTGAATGAAATTTTCTGACTCAATGGATGTGCTTGAACTGGTATGAGATGCGGAAGCCATTGAAGAGTATTTCAAGAATACGAAAAATACCTTTCAAACGCGAATTTAGGGCTTCCTGATTCTGCTTTGCTTTGCTCTCCGTTGGATGCCAAATCACCACTTTGAGTTCTCCACTACTGATTGCAAACTATACTTGAATCTCCTTCAAATCTCTCCAATTCCTCGAGATCTAAGCTCAAATCACCTTCTTTTTTCTCTGCACTTGAAAACTTTTCTTTGCTCAAAAAACAGATAGTGAGAAATGATTTGAAAATTGCATTTATACATGTCTCTCACCTACCATCATTAATGCTCCTATATTAGGGCATAAACCCTAATTTTCCTTTTTACCATTTCTAGTCTTCTACTAGGCGACAGGTGTAGCATACCGGTTAAGGTCTTTTACTAGTGTTAACCGACGGTTTGAAAGCATTTTGCCGTTTGCTCCCCCCAAGCCTTTGAGGCTTAGTTTGCTAGTTCAGATATTTTCACATTGGGTGCAGAAACTGGTTCCTCCTCCAATAATACTGGTTTCTTCTTCCATACTTTCTTCATGTCTTCGTGAACTATTTCAACATCTATTTCTCCTTCCTGAGTGACCAGTATATCATCAGATATACTTTTTTTGATTCTACAAAATCTTACAATGTGACCCAGCTTGTTCCAGTGATAGCAAACAAGTCCAGGTGTTCTCCAAGGTCCATTGTACATGTTTCCATTCTTCCTTCTGCATGTTGCAGCAGTGTGACAATGACCATGACAGATCATACAACTTTCTCTCCATCCGGTTGCCATTTGATGACCACCGCTTCTTAACTGATGGTTGAGGATATTAAACTGGTTGTGGTTCCGGTTCATATAAGATTCAGGACTAGTTCCTTTGGTCTTTTGAGGATATCTTCTGATGTTCCATTATAGACTTGCATTCAAATTCTCTATGCCCAAACTTGTTGCATGCATAACAATGACCATTGAACTTATTGGATCTAGGTATATTGTTGATAAAATAAGGAAAATTATTGTAGGCTTTGCTCTTACACACATTGGTAGTGTGTCCTTCTTTAAGACAAGTAAAGCAAACAGGTTTGAATTTTTGCTTACCTTTTCCTTTGAGTGTCAGTTGCTTCTTTGATGCTTCAACATTTGTCCTTGAAGATTCTCCTTCCTCATGTTCAGACAAACCAAGACCATTGGTATTCTTTGCCGGTCTAGATGATTCAAGCTTTTGCTCTAGCCTGACTGTACTTTTGCCAAACTTAGCTAGTATTTCATTTGATTCAAAGAGTTCTTTGGAAATAGCAGTGTTTGTCTCCATAAGACCTGCATTTTCTAAGATGGCAATGTTCAGTTCTCCTTGCATGTCTTCTTTCTCCATTCTTCTCTCATGAAGGTGAGCAGTTAGTGCACTAATCTCTTGTTTCAACTTGGAGATCTCATGATCTCTATCTTTTACCAGATCTTCAGCCTTTCTCCAGTTCTCAAGTTCTTGACTAAACCGAATAGTCAGCCCTTCCAACTCCTTTCTCAGATTAGAGTTTGAATCATTCAACTTATTCACTTCAACAATCATAGCTTCCATGTTAGCTTCATCTTCAGAACTACTTTCAGATAGTTCCATCAGCCTCTCTGCATGTTCTCTTCTTTTTGCTTGAGATGCCTTGTATTTGACCATAAGATCATCATAGACTTGCTTAGACTTAGTGAGTTGTTCAGTAAGTTCCCTCAATGTGTATTCTCCCATATCTCTTTCCAAGTGGTTAAACTTATAGAAAGGTTGGCTTTGATACCAATTGATGAATACTAAGAGGGGGGGGTGAATTAGTATGCTAAAAATATTTGCACTAAAACACTTACACAGTTTAGAGATAAACTGGTAAAGCAGTCTGACAATCAAACTGGTTATCACACATACAAACCAGAAAGTGAATAAACCATTCACCCACAAAAGCAATGCAACCATAACACAAGATATTTGACGTGGAAACCCAACTAGGAAAAACCACGATGAGATGGAACTCACAAGTCACTATCTGCAGAATAGAAACCAGACCAGTTAAGGTCAAACCAATTAAGGTCTTACAATGTTCTTCACCAGAATAGATCCTATTAGGAATCTAATCTCTGTTAGGAGATAAGTCCGATTAAAGACTACCTTGTTAGAGGATTTTAGATTCACATGTGTGAACCACCTTGTTAGAGGATTTTACAAAGGCTCTGAGGCCTACCCGGTTAAGGGCTACAAACCTGTCAAAGAGGTGAGTAATCAACAAGTGTTTGATCTATCTACTAGCACAAACTGCTTGGTTAGATCCAGTGTTGCTCACAGCTAATGCATTCCAGCATTACTTCAGTCTCCTCTAACTTTCTCTCAGTTACAACTCGATCTTCTCTAATAAGATCTCTCTCTGCTTCCACCTTAAACCCTAGCTCAACATAAACCCTATTCGCAACTTCTTCAACAACACAAAAACCCTAGACATGATGTCCTTTTAAAGGAATCTGATTTCATGTCGGTCCAATAGGATTACATTACATTTTCCTAGGTTCAGTGAATCTAGACATACTTAGTAACATGACACAAGAATCACCATCAATGTGTCGGCACCGTCAAACAATCGGTGGATTGGTAACTCATCACAAAATGTTGGTAGGTAACTCATCACAGAGTGTTACCGGTTCATACAAAATGCTGGTTGCCGGTTTGACAAAAATGCTGGTTGCCAGTTTGACAAAAATGAAGACTGGTAAGAATATGTTGTGCCTCTTTTCTTCCTTGTACCGCTTGTGATCTGCGAACCACTTGGGGTCAACATGCCGCTTCAGACCGGGAAAACACATTCTGCAAAATCACTACTAGTCTAAAGACTAGAGTACAACATACCGGCTGGAACAAATACCGGTTGAGCATGAGCTCATACATATAAAGGGGATCTCAATACAAGTGTGTGTCCATCAATGAAAATCACAACATAAACATCAAAAATGCCAACAACAAATTATCCCATATAGCCTTTCCAAATGATTTATTAGTTTATCTCATTATTTTCTAATCAGAAAGTGCATCCAAGAGGGATTCTCTTGCTCTACAATCATTCTCAAGCTTCTTGTCTAGGTTTGCTGGAGGAGGATTGCTAGATCTAGGGTTATAGGGTGTGACACAATTTTGTGTGATCTCCCAAATCTCCTTGCCAAGACATCTCAGATGAGTCTCCATCTGAATCTTCAATATTGTATAGTTTGTTCCTTCAAGTCTCGGTATATCGCTTCGAAAGATGGCTTGAGAAGAATTGGATTAACTTGAACTGTTAGTCGACATAGGATATTCCTCAAGAAGTTAAGCTTTCTGAAGAGAGGACCAAAGCTCTTATACTAATTGTTAGACAATTGAGATAACCAGAAGACAACTAAGAGAGGGAGGGTGAATCAATTGTCACATATTACAAGAATCTTTAGCAATTTAAAAAAACAATATAGGAACCCAAAACAATAATACCAATATAAAAGTTAATCAAATTAAGCATAAACAATAATCACAGAATAAAAGCAATACACCCAACACCAAGATTTGTACATGGAAACCCGGTAAAGTGAAAAGGCATAGTGGGAAGCCTACCCATAGTCAAATAATATTTGTGTAGAAAGTATGTAAATTTACAATGATGGAGCATGCACTTGCAAGAAGGCCAACAACCTAGAGCACAGTCCTCATCACAAAAGGAGTCTCACTAAATACATACAAATTCAGACTACAATCCAGAGAAGTGTTGAACTACAAAATATAGCATCTCCTATGATTGAGTACAGTTTTGGTTAAGCTCAGTACAAGAGGATTAAATCCTCTTCCATAAACCTAAATCAATCTCCAATGATTGACCAACTCCTCTACTTGAATGATATTACATTATTCACCCATTACAATCCTTGATCGTGACCTTTTAGAAAAAACATGATTATCTACAATGAGATCTTACATCTATATATACAAACCCTCAACCATAAACAATCAGGTTAGCCACTAGAAAATAATCTAATTACATAATTACAAATCATGTTGGTCTTAGCTCAAAATAAATAATATCCAACACATAAGACATCCCATAAATACAACAATAGGTTATATCTAGACATTACATCAATTTCAGTCCATAACCTAGGTCAACCGGGAGCAAGTATAGGTCCACACGCTTCATCAATGATCTCCAAACACCAAGTATCAAACATGATCACCAACAACATCTTGAAACTCTATCATAAGCTACATCAACACCAATTATGCAATGCATCAAAGATATCCACTAAAATCTCTACTAGTGAAACCCTCGCTGGAACCAGAAACCAATCTTCATAGCAAGAAGGATAGTATCCAATCACCAGACCGAAACCAACTAACCAAATATGAGTATAAGCATTATGAACAAGCCAATTCCATCACCAGATTATACCAAAGTCAACTGGATCATGCTAGATCCAAGTTAACCAAAAACTACTCAACCTAGTAGGACCAGAAGGGTGCTGGTAAATGATCTAAATAACTAGTGTTGACATCAATGACAATAAATCAATGCAACAAATAATCAATTCCACCAAATGGCCAACATTTTCTATCTTTTCAAGAATATGATGGCGGTATTGTTAGATTTGGAGATGACAAAGTATGTATGATCAAAGGAAAAGGAACTATATCATTGGGTGGTAAGAACAATAGTGACAATTTTTATTATGTTTAAGGTTTGAGGCGTAATCTTTTGAGTGTAAGACAATTGGTGGATAAGGGATTTTACTTATAGTTCAAGGATGGAAAATGCAAAATCATTAATAGATCTGGTTTGGAGATTGCAACTGGTACATAGACAAAAGGTAATATATTTTATTTGAATTTTGGTGACAAGACATGTTTAATTTCACAAATTGATGTGTTATCTCATCATTCATCCTTCATAGCAGGAGTAAGTTGACCTATAAAATTTTATTTGAAGTCCTTATCTTTCTAGAAATTTCTCGGTTCAATCCTTAATCCATTTGTAAATTGTCTTTTAATCTGAAACGCCAAGTTTTAATGGTTCGTTTGAACCCCATGAACTCATTGAACCTTTTTGAAGCAAGTTCATAATGTTCATTTAGGTTCCACAAGTTCTTAGGTGTCTAGGAGGTTTTCATACTACCATTTATTCAAGTGTTTTGTAGTGGTTCTTTTTAATGGTCGCGTTCGGTGATGTGCTATATCATCTCTCTCCAGGTTGTGAACTCTTTGAACCTAGTTCAAACAGTTCAGGGGTATTCAACATGTTCAACACGGTTCAAAAGGTCAACAACACTTAATAGAGTTAATCTTTTTCAAAAGAGAATTTTCTTGGTGCGGTGTACGCCTTGAACTACTTGAACTCTCATGAAGTCAGTTTAGATTGTTCATGTGTGTTCAAATTAGGTGGGTCCCATAAGCTAAAAGACATGATGGTGCACTTATTGCCAAGTATGATGAAGATTGAACCATATCTTGGGTGACGTCAACTGTTTGAGTTTTTGAGGCAAGTAATCATTTTGGGAATTGGTAGTTACTCAAAAAATGCCACCATGCATTCAATGTGCGTGTGTGATGTCCAATCCAAATGCTTAGCACATTTGAACTAATGATTGGAATTAATGCACTTAGTAAGTTTGTATCACTGCTTTTGCTATAGGTATGAAGTGATTAGTTCTCTGAAAACTTGTTCCTCATTGCTGCGGAGTTACTTTTCTTGGATAGAAGGTTTGTTTGCTGGTAGTCATCTGATTGCTCTCAACTATGAAGGTGAGTTTGTTTCTTGTCCTCTCCAGTGATTTTTACCTACTTTTCCTCTCTCATAATAAGATTTGCTGAGAAAATAAGGCTTGTTATTTATGAATTATGAAGTCCACATTACACCTTTTCGGGAACATTTTTAGTCTTGCATGTACAGAGCCCATAGTCAGTGATACAGACTTAAAAGGGGAAAATATGGATGTTTTAAAGGAAAGGGTGTTCAAGGGAATTGATGGTTCCTTTGGTGTAGAAATACTGAGTAGTGGTCTCATAGAAGCAGCAACCTTCCCCCAGCTATCTCTTGCCCAGAACTGGTTAGAGAGTGTATTGCTAGGTATGATCCAATTTCTGAGACCATCAAAAGAGATAATGGTGAGACCCTCCTTGCCATTAACCATGAAGTTATTTCCTCCATTTTCAAACTACCTGATTATTAGTTCTCAAACTTTTCTCTTGCCCAATCAATTACTGAGTTCAACATAGATAGAACCGAGCACCAGAATAATGTAGCAAAATATTGGTTGAAGGTTCCCCAAAGGGGTGGCTCGAGGTTTCCCAAGAATCCCAACAAGAACCATATGCTTCCCCACATTCATGATGTATGTTACTATTGAATTGAGTCAGAGGCTCGGCAGAGGCCTACAGTTTTGACCACTGGATTTATTGTTATGTACAACTATTACTAGAAGGAAAGCAGTATCTTGATTGGGTAGAGTTGATTGCCGATTCCATGAGGGAGTAGCTGAGTATGGCCAAACAGTTCAAGTAGAATTTCTTCATGTCCTCATATCTGATATATTGCTTGGCGTGTGTATGATTTTTACCCTATGTTACCTAGGCAACTCACTGAGGGAGAGGTCTCTGTGTATGATTTTTACCCTATGTTACAAAAGGATAATGCTTTGCAAGACTTTAGGAAGGTACATAACACCTTCTTGGGAGATTTGTGTTATGAATTAAAGAACATGAAAACCAAGAGGATGTCTGAGGTTGCATAGGCATTAGTGAAGAGATTTGGTAGTTTCTTTATTCAGTTCTCTCGCTTTTGTTACATAAGAGTAGGCGGTTTTGAGGAAGAGCCTTTCAAGCTTCCTCATTTTTGTTTGGATTGTTTTGTTTTGGCAGAGATTTGTAGGCAATTGGCTACCATGATTAAGAAGGCTCAACCCAGGGATAAATGGGAGGATAATTTTCCTATTCAATTGGGGATTTAATCCTATAGTTCAATGTTAGATGCTTTAAGCATTAGAGCCAACTTGAAAAACTTCAATTTTCTGTTGTATCACAAAAGAAAAGGCTTTGACAATAAGGGTTTCGTATGAAGTCTTGCTCAGATGTCGTACCTCCCAATTCCACACCTAGAAGACTTTTGGGAAGATTATAGTGATGAGCTTGAGGTGTTCAGGAGGGCAAACATGAGAATGGTGTTGGAGCAAGTAATTTCACTACAGGTGAAGCTTGACACAAGTGGGCTTGAAGAAGATTATCTGGAGCTTTTTGAACCCGGATACTTAAACCAAGCTGAAACCAAAGTGTCCTACATCAACTGGGATGTGGAAGAAGAGGACAACATACAGATAAAAATAAAAAGGGTTTTGGAGAGAACCGTAGAATGGGTTGGCAAGAAGAGAGCAGTGAGATTAGGCACCAAGTCTAACTACGTGAGAAATAGTGAGGTTACTCTGCATTCACCAAAGCATTTTTCTAATCTTACTTCTATGCATGTTCCTACAGGTAAGGATAAAAATCCATCTCACATTAGGCACAAGCCCAATCTGGTTCTAGATTTCTCTTCTCCTCGACATACCAGGTCACGAAGTACTACGCAGAAAAGAATGGACTAGACCAAAGATACAGAGGTAAAGGATAAAATTATTGATGCTCAGATATTTGAAGTTGAAGATATTGATAGTGATATTGTCAACACCTTGGATTCCCATGCAGTTACCATAGCCATGACGCCACCCCCTAAAGTGATTGGAGGAACAACTAGTTCGAGTGCAACTCCTAACTAGCTAACCACTTCAGTAATCAAAAAATGGAGTTTCATTCCTCTGACCATCCCAATTCAAGATATGGTAGTTAAGTACATAGAGAAGGGCCCCAAGCAAAAGAAGTTCAAAACAACCACCAGACTGGATAATGATGAAGGAACTGGAAAGTGGGTTGCCGAGATTGCCTCTTACAAGCCCAAAGATGAAGATAAGAAGGTCAATGCAGAGGACTTTGAGATCACCAAGGTGGAGCTCGGCAACATGAATAGGGATTCAGATAATCACTTCTTCTAGGTATCGGCTAAGAAAATGCTCACCAGGTGGTAAAAAGATGGGCAAGAGAAGAGAGAGCTAAAGTGGCATATAAAAATTCTTTCTCAATTCATTGATAGAAACGGTTGCTTCAGAGCACTTCCCATATCCCATGCTACAGAGAGCTTTCACCCTAATTCACCAGAGAATAAAAAGAAAATGAGTCAGGTTCAACGAGCTAAAAGCATTGCGGGGGCTGTGGAGAAATGGATTGAAGGAGTAATTAAAGACGGAGAAAAGTATATCACAAACTCCAGGAAGTTATGCGATGAGATGCAGAGCCTCATTGTAGAGATTCAAAACCAAATTTTGTCATGGGGAAAAGAGGAACATAAATGGGAAAATGTCTTGCCTATGCTCACCAAAATAGAAGAGTATAGAGCCACCAAATTCCTGACAGAACATTCAATCAAGTTGGTAACCGATGAGTGCCAACTCTTCGTATTGAAAAAGACCATAATGTGGTGGGTACTCACATTCAAGTCTATGATTTTTGATGCCAAGACTTTTGTTTATGAGCTTCAAGACTTCCAATGCAGCTTGGTTAATGACAACAATGTGGTTAATCGAGACCACGATTGGCAACTGGGGATTTGTGGACTGAACACGTAGGACGCGATAAAGGCTTTTAGGCTATACATGGAGAAAGTTAAAGATAAAGGCAATTTCACCCTTGAAGATATAACACAAGTCACCCAGATTGAGTCCATCATGTTTATTGGTAACGATCAGTTACCAAAGCATGCTGAGAAAATGGTGAAGCACAGATGGGACAAAGAAGCCGCAAAGGCAAAAATCAATGCTATGAAGAACCCAAGTGAGTCTATAATCCAGGAACTTACAACTGCCCATGACACCTAGGAAAGCGGAGGAGAAGATGATGATGGAAAAGGAGCATAACATATCGATAATGCTCTATTTTTATTTTATGTATTTTTCATAATATTGCAAATGACTTCGAGACATCTATCCCAAATATACTCTGTTGGTTTTCATAACTAATTCGGAGGAGGTTGATTTTTCAGGGAGACCTCTTCTATTCTAAAGATTGATATAAATTAGATTAAGAGGGATATGGAAAGGGTTAGAAGATTTTGGTTTTTACTTAGTTTTCTGGTTTTTAGAAGTTCTGTTTTGTTTGAAGGAAGTCATTAGACTTTGAAAATTTGAAATTGGAAAGGATTTATACATGTATTGTTGTGTTTTTCTCACATAAAATATATATAAAAGATCATATTGTTATTGGGAGAAGGAAAACGTTTGAGTTTTGAATCTGTGTAGTGATATTTCTTTGCATATATTAATCTAATCAAATGACAGTGATCGCCTTTCCGATGGAGAATATTGTTATTATTCTAAGACTCCTTCTTGTGTGGTTTTAAAAGATATGTGCTTGACAAGAGATTTTATTTCTCTTATCTGTTTTTATGAACTTTCGAACTGGTGTTCTGAACTTTCTTTTGATCACTTCCATTTCTCATGTTGAAGCATTTTGAAGAATAATTTTTCTCTGAAATATGTGTAAATCATTAGCCTCTCATCTAAGAATGAAGTAGGTAGCCTTACGTGCTTTCAGGTTCAAAGCATATCAATTTAATTTAATTAGATTATTCCTTGAATAACTAATGGAAGGAGTTGTACCTATCAAAAATCCAGAGGGAAGTGGTATATGTTACACTTACCCAACTGTTTAGCTAAACTTTTGTCTTTTAAAGAAGGTGACAGAGTTTGAAATCATTTAATTTGAAGAAAGGCAAAAATCTATTCACTAACATGATGAGAGTTGGCTATGGCATAAGATGCTGTGTCATGTGAATTTTGATTACATTATAAAGATCAATTCAACTAAGACAGTTAGAGATATACCTAAGATTGTGAATCCTTATAGTCTGGTATGTAAAATAATTTCAAATGGGTAAATAGGTCAGAACCTCTTTTAGGAGTAGACAAGATAAATCTAATGATGTTCTTGATCTTATTCATAATAATTTTTGTGGCCCTACTAGAGTTAAAAGTTTTCAAGGTGATAGATATTTTATGCTAATCATTGATGATTATTCTAGAATGATGTGGGTTACTTTTTTAAGGAAAAAATATGAGGCATTTGAAAAGTTCAAAATCTTTAAAGCTAAAGTGGAACCAAAGACAGTATTGAAGATTAAATGTTTGAGGTTAGATCATGGTAGAGAATTCACATACGCTGAGTTTAATAACTTTTCTGAGAAGCATGGTATAAGGAGATAATTTTTTTCTCCCCAGACATCTCAGCAAGGCCTATCCACTTGCTAGCGCATAATCCCAAGAATCTCAATCTCTCTCTTGGCACATCAACAAGAGAGGAAGCACAAAAAACTCAAATGGAGTAAAATGCATACAAAAATCACAAATAAATCATATAAAGACATCATCAATCATAAATCAACATTAGAAAACATCATAAATACCCTCAAAAAGCCTCTGGTACGGCCCCAAATCCAACTGACATCAAACAGACTTCAAACTGGACAAAACCCTAAAAATACACAGAATGGCGCATGTATTCTCTGAAGTGGTGCATATGGTTGATAATTTAGCACATCTAGGTGATCTTTTAGTGCATATTGTGATTAGTTTAGCGCATATAGTCATTCCTTTAGCACATAGGAAAAAAGTGTAAATTTTGATAGAAAACTGCTTAAGTGCGGGATCAAAATTGCTCGAAACATAATGAGCCAAATATGAAGTATTTATACTCATTGGAATTGGAACTAAATGAACTATAATAATGTGTAAACAAAATAAAATAATAAAATTGAACCAAGGAACTCCAATTGAAAACATAATACAAACTTCAAGAGGGAAAAACATCTCCAACAAGTCTAGAAAACCATCAAACACCAAATCTTGAATCCAAATCATGAAATAGACTCAATGCATATATAAATAAAAACAATAAACTTATTCCAAACACAGAAATACATTAAAACAAGGGAATATAAAATGTCTCAGAAGGAGATGAAACCTGTGAGTCTTCCTCACAACAAGGGCAGACTGGAAGCTCACAAGGCTCTCTCCTCTCAACTCCACAAACTCTCTTAAATATTTAACAACATGAAATAAATATATAAAACAACAATAATAAAATACAATCACATCATAAATGGAAGAAATCTCAATACATACATCCCATGTCGTGCATTCACAACAACCACAAAAAAGATAACTACCAAACTTTCATCCAAATAAAGATCTCATAACCCATGGAATTCCCATTCATTTCCATTAAGAATAGAGAGAATGAAATGAACTATTTCTTTATTACCCACACAAAACATTCACGGAGTAAACATTTGCAGACATTGAAAGCAAAGATAAACAATAAGGGTATGGCTTCCAACCTACAACCCATGTGATGGTAGGTCACTGAAGGAGAGCCCTCAAGTTTTGCAATCCAAATCGAAACCCAAATCTCTTCCAAACCCAGTCCAGGCAATCCAATGAGAATCCAAAGCCAGAGAATGGAACCCATGAACAGTCATAGGGAATCCATTAAAAGGAAATAGTAAACAAGAAACCCTAGAAATCCAACCAATAGGGTAATTCCATTTTGGAATATTTTTCCTATATTGTATGGTTTCCCAAAAATAAAATTCTCCAATAGGAGAATAGGGTAGGTAGGAAATACTAACATATATTATAAGTAGGTGGGATAAATATATTTTAATATCCTAAGGTATAATTACTATACCACCAAATAAATATTAGTATTTAAACTATAGCCCTATAGGAATTATTATTTAATACCTTATGAACTATAGCTATTTAATACATTATGAACTATACATTATGTTCCAGATAAGCTGGTTGATCTTACTATCTCAGGATTAGCTATGACTTTATTTGGAAGGTTTGATAGTTTTAGGCCTAACATTGATGTTATTAGGAATTTTATAAGGAGGAAATGGGTTCTCAAGGGTCAAGTGGATGTGGCGGCTTTGCCTAGGGGTTTTTTTTCCTTTGCTTTTAATTTTGAAGAAGATATGAATAAAGCTCTATGTGAAGGACCATGGATGTTTGACAAGTCAACTTTGGCCTTACAGAAATGAGCTCCAAACCTTTCTCTTGAGGAGTCCTTTTTTGTATCAGCACCTGTGTGGACATGCCTCCCGGACCTCCCACTGGAGTTCTGGAATGAGGAAGTCTTCAAGGGGATAGCGAGTTCTTTTGGAGAACTTCTCTCGATCGATCCAATGACTACAGCTAAATCAAGGTTGGTTTTTGCCCATATCTATGTTAATGTTAATCCAATGATAGATATACCCCAATCTATTGAGATTATATCTAAATTAGGGAAATGGGCCCAAGCGATTGAATATGAATCGCTCCCCTTTGCTTGTTTTCATTGCAAAAAATCAGGTCATTGGGCAAAATCTTGTCCGATCAAGAAGAGTAAGAATAACAAGAGTGATACTAGCTTGAAGTAGAAATGGAAAATGAAAGATAAGAGAGAGGACTCATCAGTAGAGTGTGTTCCTAATAAGGAAGTGATTAAGCTAGAAAATGAGGCGAAGAAGGATGCGAATAGTAATAATGAAAAACCTGTTTGTGCCTGTTCTAATAATCAAATAGAAAGTACCAAAGAAGAAGAGAAAAAGAAAGAGGCAAATGCGCAAAAACATGATCCATAGGACCAATAGGGAGGGCCTGTCAGTTAGGATAAAGTAGAGGAGAATTCCAATGATGATGCCTCTACCTCATCTTATACAAAAGCAAACAGGGATGACTCCAATGAAGTGCAGGATTACAACATTTCTGATTTTGAGCCTCTTTTGTTGTTGACCAATGGAATCCCAAAGCCGTTTCAATGCAAAACCCCATCTAATAGTGTGGAAATGACGACCCTAGAGGGAAATCTTAGGATTATAAGTACTAAAGAGGGAAAATTGAATAAGGAAGGACCCAATGGAGGTATCTCAACTAGAAGCAAGAATAAGAAAAATGTAGATGTTGGAAGCCAAAACAAAAAGCAGGGGAGACCTTCTCTAAAACATCAAAGGGAATAGGAAAGTTGGAAGAACCATGCTGATGGAACATAGAGCTCCATCGAGTCAGCTCTATCCCCAGTTAAAGTATGAAGATAATTTATTGGAATATAAGAGGGTTGAATGCCCCTCATAAGAAGGATGTGTTACGTAATATTATAAGAGATCATAAACCAGATGTGGTCCTTGTTCAAGAAACTAAGATGTGTAAGGATAAAGCGGAAAGGATTAGAATATTTAAAAATAATGGAGTTATAGGAACTAGTTCAGAGGGTGCCTCTAAAGGAATAGCGATTTTTTGGAACCAAAAAACTATTAAAGGTAAGGAAATCATTTATGAAATCAATAGGAATTTTGTGCTGCTTGAGCATATCAAGGATAACTTTGTTTGGGTTATCACTAATGTTTATGCGCCTAATACCAAAGTTGGGAGATTTAAATATTGGAGAAGCCTTGCAGAAGACAGACTAAATTTTGCTAATAAAAGTTGGATAATAATGGGAGATTTCAATACTCCGCTTAAATAGGAAGAGAAGATGGGAGGCCTCCCCTTGCAGCTTGATGGTAAACAAGATCTTATGGACTTCATCAATGATCAATATCTTATGGATGTGGATCTCCAAGGGATCAACTATACCTGGACTAATAGAAGAATTGGAGCTGATCTTATTCAACTTAAGTTAGACAGAACCTTAATTTCTCCTGAGTGGTTATCTAAGTATAGTTGTTCTTTGGCGTCTATTATTAAGATTGGATATGATCATTACCCTATTTATTTTACTGCCAATTCTTTTTTTGCTAAGAGAAATTTCCCTTTTAGATTTGAAAAAGCATGGTTATCCCATCCGTCTCTAGAAGTTTGTGTTGCTGATTGGTGGAGTTCTGAGGTTGAGGGAATGACTTTATCTAGAATAGCTAAAAAGCTCAATATTATAAAGGCTAAAATAAAAATTTGGAAGAAAGAGACTTTTGGGGATATCTTCAAAAGTAAAGCCCAAATTAAAACTGAAATAAAAGAAGTTCGAGATAAAATCCAAGAGGATGAGCTTTCAAAAGAATTGAGATATGTGGAAAATGGTTTGTTGTCTAAATACCACACTATTATTTCTAATGAAGAGACTTTCTGGAGACAACGATCAAGAGCCTTGTATTTGAAGGAAGGTCATAAAAATACCCGATTTTTTCACTTAACTGCTCTTAAGCACAGGGTAGCAAACAGAATTTCCAGGTTATCCTATAATAAGGGGATTTTAACGGATGATAAGGACATAAGAAAGGAAGTTCTGGATTATTTTAGAAACATTTTGGGAGAAGTGGATGATCTTGATGTCAGTAATCAAAACCTCCTTTTGCGGGCTATTCCTTCTACCTTGACTGAGGAAGACAACAAATATCTCTCTCGAATACCTTCTAGTCAGGAAATCAAAAAGGCGATGTTTTCTTTTCAGGGAGATAAGTCTCTTGGTCCAGATGGTTTTCCAATGTTCTTTTTCCAATACTTTTGGCACATTGTGGAGACTAATATCTGTAAAGGAGTTAAAGAATTCTTTGGTTCAAGAAGGCTTTTAAAAGAATTGAATGCGACCTTCGTTGTTCTAATTCCAAATATTTCTGGAGCTGACTCTCTCAATAAGTTTAGACCTATTAGTCTTTGTAATTCTGTTTACAAGATTTTGTCTAAGGTTCTCACTTCAAGATTGTTGGATATTCTTCCCAGAATTATTTCTGCTCAGCAAAATGGTTTTGTCCCCGGTAGACAAATTCTGGATTCCATTATTTTAGTTCATGAAAATATTCATTCTCTAGCGGCTGCTAAAAATCAGGGATTTTTTCTTAAGTTAGATATGTCTAAAGCCTATGATAGAGTGAATTGGCAATTTCTTTTTAGGATTATGAAAGCCTTTGGATTTGGAGAAAAATTTATTCAACTTTGTTCTCAATTGATGGAAACTTCCTCATCTGTTGTTATTGCCAATGGATCTCCTTCCAATTTCTTCAAAAGCACTAGAGGTCTAAGACAGGGGGATCCCATCTCCCCTATCTTGTTTACTATTTTAGCTAAAAGTTTGGGTAGATTTATCTTTAAAAATGTGGAAGACAGTAATCTCAAAGGGCTGAAACCTTCTTTGTCCAATATTACTTGTACTCATGAACAGTTTGTTGATGATTCGATCACCATGGGGGAAGCCACTATTAGGGAAGCAAAAAATATGAAGAATGTTATGTATATTTATGAATCTGCTTCTGGCTAAAAAATTAATTGGGACAAGAGCTCATTGTTCTTCATCAATACTCCTGTTCAAAGACAATTAAGGATTGAAAGAATTCTTGGATGTAAAACTGCTGAGTTTCCCTCTACTTACCTAGGGCTTCCCCTTTGTATTAAGTCTGCGGATAATTTTTAGATTAAGTTGGTTGACAGATTCAACTCTAAATTGGTAGGTTGGAAAGGGGCTATCCTTAGTCAAGCAAGCAAGGTTACGCTGCTTAAAGCTACTCACCAAAACTTGCCTATTTATGCTCTTAGCCTGTTTAAAATCCCTAGAAAGTTTGCAGAGGCAATTGAAAGAATCCAAAAAAAGTTTCTTTTGTCGAGAGTGGAAGACAAGAATAGAATTCCCCTTATAGCTTGGAATAAAATCTGCTCTCTCAAGGCCTCTGGGGGGTTGGGTTTAAGGAATATTAGCTCTATGAATAATGCCTTATTAGCAAAACAAACTTGGAGAATGAAAGGGGAGGAAAGAGAGTGGAATTTAATCTAGAGAAAGAAATATCTTCATATGCAACCTTCTGAGGAAGAATTTCTGGATAAATCTTTTACTATTGAAGGCTCTGCAATTTGGAATCTAGTTCAATTAGCTAAAATTTGGCCTAGTGCTAGAAGAACGTGGAAATTAGGGAATGGTAGAGGTATAAGATTTTGGGAAGACAAATGGCTTATGGATAAACCTTTGGAGGAAATTCCAATCCTTTATGATTGGAAAGATTGGTTCAAAAATAGGCATGGGGGTTTGGTCAGAGACTACTGAAGAAATGGGAATTGGATTGAGTTTAGCCAGCATTGTTTGGGTTTAAAGTTTCTTGAGATTTTGCTTTCTTATAAAATTTTGAGGGACAACAAAGAGGATAGTTTGATTTGGAGGGAATCCCCAGATGGGAATTATTCTGTCTTCGACAGTCGCTATCCACAACAAAGTTATGGAAGATATTCCTATTTGGGATAAAGTGTGGAATAAGAAGTTAATTCCTAAAGTTAATATCTTTTTCTAGATCTTTATCCAAAACAAGGTGTTGACTTTGGACAACCTCCAAAAGTGAGGATTTTTTTTTCCTAACAGGTGTTCTCTTTGTTGCAGGGAAAATAGAGTCAGCTCGCCATATTCTCCACTAGTGTACTTTCAACCAAGAAATTTGGAAAATTAGTTTTAGTAGATGGAAGCTAAGCTGGGTTTTTTTGAACTCTCTAGGGGAGTCCTAGCAGCAATGGTATTGTCCTAATTCCAACCCTAAGATTGTGGAGCTATGGAAACTTACTTTCCTTAATGTTATTTGGAACATCTGGAAGGAGTGCAACAATAGGATTTTTAGGGATAAAAGTGCTAATCCTGAAGTTGTGATGGATAAAATATACAGAAGTATATTTGAATGTCTCAATGGTGCCGATCATGGTCTAGCAGCTAAAGAAGACTTTAATGATAGGTGGAATATTTCTAAAATCAAATCTAGTAAGGAGAAGGGTAGGGAAGGTCTGGTGTGGGGCTTCCCACTTCAGGGATGGATAAAGGCCAACTTTGATGGGGCATCGAAAGGGAATCCAGGTAAAGATGGTTATGGGGGCATTGTCAGGAATTTTGTTGGAAGTTGCCTAGTGGCGATTGGTGGCCCTTTGGGTAGTCAAACCAATCATTATGTTGAAGCTTCGGCTGCTCTGAATACTCTGATTATTGCTAAGAACCTAAATCATGACAACTTATGGCTGGAGGGAGACTCACTAAATATTATCAAGTGCTTGAAGGGGGTAACAGAGCCATCGTGGTCTATTGAAAACAAAATTTTGAAAGCAAGAGAAATTATTGCTAATTATTAAAGTTATCATAAATGAACATACCTTTAGAGAAAAAAATTTGGTTGCGGATGGCTTGGCGAACCTAGGCGTTAATTTTGAAGCTCAAACTATTTGGCACGGGGAAGATAATATTAATTTTAGTATCAAAGATCTCCTAAGAAAGGATAGATTCATGGGGAAAGAAGGACCACATAATTATAATAGTTGAAATGAGTAATTTATGCATTTATAGAAAGGTTATGATTACTTGGAAAAGTGGCAGAATCACAATCAAAGATATTAAGACTCCACACACTTTGTGGATTATCATTTTCAAAATTTTGAGAGACAATGGGAAGAACAGAGGTGACATTCTGAAATTGAATATGGGAGGGGATCTAAGGAGGGAGGAACTAGACAACATTTCCAAATGGAAGGAAATGCCAAAAGTATGGACAAAGCTGGAAAAAGGGTCCCTGATGAATTTTATGGAGAAGCTGGTTGATTACTATAAAGGTAGGGTTAATCTTGCTATCTCCAAAATAACTGAAAATTGGAGCAACGGGTCTTTTAAAATCCATGGTGTGAGGTTCAAAGTGGACATGGACCTCATTGTGACTGTAACAGGTATGCCCCACTCAGGGCTCAATTTTTTTAGAGATATTAAGGTTTCCAATAATGCAGTTAAACTTTTTCTGCATAAGGAAAAGGAGAGGGCAAAAATTGGTAAAGCCACGGGGGGTTATTAAGATACCTCCAACATCAAGAAAATTTGGCATTGTGTGTTGAAAGCCATCATGGAATACATAATAGTTGAGGTTTGTTTTACTAGGGCCCATACATATCAGTTTGTACTATTTAACCACTTCAGGCATGAGAAAAGGGTTTCCTTGCCCTACTATCTCTTCAAGTCTTTGTTGAGGTCCCTCAACAAACACAACAAGAACCCCTCGAACCCTGTGCTTCATTGTGGCCTCAGTCTACTCATTTATGAGCATTGCAAAATCCTTGCCATTCAAGAAAACAAGAGGTTGTCTTCTTCTCCAAGGAAAGGCAAGACAAAGCTAGAGGAAGGTAGACCCAACTAGGAAGAGTCGATTCAGAGCAAAAAAATAAGAGCACCACTGGGATGAAAACCCAAGATGACAAGAATGACATAGAGGAAACTAGAAAAGATGGTAGTGAAATGGAAACGGATGAGTCTAGAGATGAGGAAAGTTGGAAAGATGGGGACGTGGGTGCAGAGGAAGATGAAGCTGAGGACGTGTCCAACCAAGATAGTCCAATTCACAGTGATAGCTTAGGCAATGACAACAACCAGCCTATGGTGGAGAAGGATAATAAGGTTAATGAGGAAAAATAAATGGATTCTGAGAGGGAAAATAATAAGGAACCTGAGAAGGAAATGGCTAAGGATAATCTGAGTAAGGATTAGGAGTGTGCTGGAGAAGGGTTATTCCTAGATAACCTCAAAAACCTTACTAAGGCTAGATTGGGTTTTGACAAATGGACATATGAAGTTTTGAACAATTTGGAAAAAAATGGAAAGCATATGGATGAGAAAAGGAAGTAAGACAAAAAGAACTAGAAGCAATGGAAGCAGGACATGGAGAAAAAAGCTAAAAAGATGGCAGATCGAATTGACTATCTGGAAGAAGGTAAAGTGGCAATGAAAAACCTATTGGGAATGATCCCAAATATCTTGTCAGCTATTACAAAGATCCTAGAGGATATTTCTAAGGTCCTTGAAAGCTCCAACTCTCCCAAACCAGTGGTGGACCTCGACATTGATGAAGATGCTATCGAGACTGGGAGTGGGGAAGCTACGCCTAGTGGAGTAGTAAAGAGAACTAGGGCGAGTGTGAAGAAAGTTGTTGTGGCGTCTGCTAAGGATATCCCTAGGGATAATATCAAAGATTTTTATGGGATTAGCAGTAACTTGGCTAATGCCCTGAAAAACATAAATTAGTTCCTTTTCTGTGCTTTGACTGTTTTGGCTGGTTTTCGCTGGTTTTTTGGGGCTTTTTAGCTAGTTTTTCTTACGTAATTTCCTTTTAATTTCTTAATGCTTGTATCTAGTATGGATCTTTTGTAAAGGGTTTCGGGGCCCCTTCAAAACATGTTTTTACCTTAATCAAAAAACTATAGTTATTTTAATTAAATACTCACCAATAGAAAACATAATTAAATAAAATGAACTATTAAATAATTTATTACTTCTAATATTAAATATTGATTAATATTTAGACTATATGAAACAATCAATAATTAAATAAATAATCTTAAAAAAATTATTAATTAAATAAATACTATAATTCTAAAAATCATAAATAAAATAATCAAAAGCTCAAATAGCTTAAATCAAATAATTAAAAATAAATAATACTAACTATCAAATCTCTCAACAAATAGACAAATAATCCAACGCCACATAAATAACCAAGTGACAATAAAATCAATCACAACATAAATAATATTCATACCAAAAGAGTCAATCAATACTAACATACTCCCAAAACTGAAAGAGCCAAGCTGAAAACTGACATGACCAATTGCACCTAGTGACAACTTAAACCTAGAGTATGTGAAGAGAACCCATGTCAACTTCAGAACCACATATTATCATTGGGATAAGGACATGCTCGCACCTATGAAGCCAAGGGAGCTCACACCTAGGAATTCCAGGAGGAATAAATGTCCAGTACCTGCAAGTCCTCCAACCACCAACAAGTGGTGGAATTATTCAATGGCACATCCCGCTCGCAATGAGTGATGTGACATTGATTCTCCACAAAGATAGTCAAACACATATAATAAGCATCTCATCAAATATAATCATGAAATAGGGTTAGTATAATCATAATCAACATCAAATCCATGATCAATATAATCTTTCAATAATCTATCACATAGTAAGCATATAGTATCCATTAAATCACATGAATAATCATCATCCAAATCATCATGAATAGTCGAGATAAATCTATCATGCATGGAATAAAAGTCAACTCTAATCAAAACAAGTCAAGTCAAGGGTGGACACTACACTTATCGTCACAAAAGGAGTCTCACTGACTACATACAAATCCATACTACAATCCGGAGAAGTGTTGAACTGTAAAAGATAGAATCTCCTATGCTTGAGTATAGTTCCGGTTAAGCTCAATATTAGAGGAATAAATCCTCTTCCATAGACCCAATTTGATCTCCAATGGTCAAAAAACTCCTCTATCTCAATGATATTATATTATTCGCCCATTACAATCCTTGACCATGATATTTTACAATAACCACGATGATCTACAATGAGATCTTACATCTATATATACAAACCCTCGACCATAAACAATCAGGTCGACCACCAGCAAATAAACTAATTACATAATTATGAATCATGTTGGCCTTACACCAAAACAAATAATATCCAACATATAAGACATCTCAGAAATAAAACAATTGGTCCTAACCACACGTTACATCAATGTCGGTCCATAACCTAGATCAACCGAGACCAAGTATAGGTCCACACGCTTCAGCAATTATCTCCAAACACCAGGTCTTGAACATGATCACTAAAAACATCTTGAAATTCTATCAGAAGCTGCATTAACACCAATTATGCAATGCATCAAAGATCTCCACTAAAAGCTCTACCAATGAAACCCTTGTTGGAACCAGAAACTAACCTTCATAGCAAGAAGGATAGCATCCAATCACTGGACAGAAACCAAATGACCAAATATGAGTATGATTATTATGAACAAGCCAATTCCATCACCAGATTATACCAAAGTCAACCCGATCATGTCGCATCCAAGTTAACCAAAAACTACTCAACCTACCAAGACTAGAATGGTGCCGATAAAGCATTCAAACAACTAGTGTTGATATCAATGACAAAACATCAATGCAACACATAATAACTTCCACTAAGTGGCAACTATCTCCCCCTTTGGCATTGATGGCAACACTAGATGTGAAAAACATCTAAGTACCAAGAAATGCCAAACAAGTCTCCAACTATGGAAGACAGCCACCAATTTATTGCACATAGCTTTGAATATCAATGCCTCTCCCCATTTGAATAATATCTTTGTAAAGCTCTAAATTTCTCTTTAACTTTTTCACATTAATATCACTCCCCCTTTGTCATTAATCCCTGAAATATGATAGAAATATCAAAGAAAAAATAGAAGCCTTTGAATCTCAAAGCAGACTACTCCCCTTAAGCTGTAGCATCCCACATCATTGTCAGAATGAATAGTATCTCTGATAATGCATATCGGACTGATGCCAAACTGCATCAATCAAGTCTCTATCAGAGAGGCAAAAACCCCCAATCTATCTCTTAGGTACTCAAATGATTCTTGGATAGAGGTTTAGTGAAAATATTTGCAACCTGTTCTTTAGTGTTCACATAAACTAGTTTAACTTCATTTTCTTCCACCTTCTCCTTCAAAAAGTTATACATGATAGATATGTGCTTTGTTTTAGAGTGAAATACCAGATTCTTTGATATATCAATAGCAGTAGAGTTATCACAGTGAATAACTACCAGTGCATCAAAATCTACCTTTATGTCCTTCAACATTTGCTTCATCCATAAAACTTGTGTACAATTAGTAGCAACAACAACATACTCAGCTTCAGCAGTAGATAAAGAAGTACATGATTGTTTCTTGCTAATCCATGAAACCAACTTATTTCCAAGAAAAAATGCTCCACCAGAAGTAATTTTATGGTCATCAGCATCTCCAACCCAATCAACATTTGTATAGGCACATAAAGAGAAGTTATCATCCTTAAGATAACACAAACCATATTTTGATGTACCTTGAAAGTATCTAAAAATCCTTTTCACCGCCATCTCATCATTTTCTCTAGGATCACACTAGAATCTTGAAACAATACCAACAACATTCATAATGTAAGGCTTGGTCTGAGTCAAGTAAAGCAGACCTCCCATCATAGATTTGTATCTTGTAGGATTTACCGGTGTAGAAACATATTTTCTTGTCAATTTCTCACTTGTAACTGTAGGTGTACTCACTGGTTTAGAATCTCCCACACCAAATCTCTTCAATATTCCTTAGCATATTTAGTTTGATAGATAAAAATGCCTTTGTCAGTATGAGTAATCTGCAAACCTAAGAAGAATTTCATCTCACCAATCATAGAGATCTCAAATTCTTTCTCCATATTCTTAGAAAATTCCATGCATAATTTATCTTCACCTCTGAAAGTAATATCATCACCAAATACTTCAACAATTAGTATATCATCATCAATGATTTTATAATATAAATTACTATCAGCACTGCCCTTAGTAAAACCAAGCTTCAAAAGATATTTATCCAACCTTGCATACCAAGCTCTAGGTTCTTGTTTCAATCCATATAAAGCTTTCCTTAACCTGCAAACAATATCAATATCACCTGATAGTGAAAAACCATCAGGTTTCTCTATATAAACTTCCTCATCAAGATCCCCATTCAAGAATGCACATTTAACATGCATTTGATAAACCTTGTAGTTTTTATAAGCAACATAGGCAAGAAATAATCTTATAGCTTCAATCCTAGCTACTGGTGCAAAGGTCTCTCCATAATCAATTCCTTCCTTCTAAGAATATCCTTTACAAATTAATCTATCCTTATTCCTTATAAATTTACCATCATCATTCAATTTATTTCTAAAAACCCATTTAGTTCCAATGATATTTTTATTTTTAGGCCGGGGAACCAAAATCCATATGTGTTATTTTTCTCAATCCGATCTAATTCTTTTTCCATATCTCTTAACCAATGTTCATATTTACATGCCTCAATTACTGATACTGGTTCAACTTGTGAAATTAAACATACCTTATTAGTTTCTAGTCTTCTTCTAGACATTACTCCATTATTTTTATCCCCAATAATTTGATCTTCAGAATGATTCAATCTCACATACCTAAGAGTCTTCTAAATCTTTGTTCCTCTTGCCTGTTCTTTAGTTACTCTAGAATATTCTGATGTTGCTGGAGTAATTGGTTCAACTCTCTATTCTGGTTAAGGTGCTACCAGTTTAGATATAATCATTTCCACTATCGGTTCCTTTCCATAAATTTTGATTTGACTTTTTCTCAGCTTATCTACTTTGACATTAACACTCTCCACTATTTTTTGAAGTCTCTTGTTATAACATCTATATGGTTTGTTTTCATTACAATAACCAATAAATATGCCTTCATCACTTCTAGGATCAATTTTACCAATAGTATCTTCTCTCCTAATATAAAATTTATTACCAAAATTCTGAAATACTTAATTGAAGGTGATTTGCCAAACCATAATCCATAAGGTGTCTTACTAGTTTCTCCTTTGATATGTACTCTATTGAATGTATAAACCACTGTACTTACTTTTTCTCTCCACTAGATATGAGGTAGATTAGCTTCCATCACCATTGTTCTAGCAACATCCAAGATAGTTCTGTTTTTCCTTTCCACAACTCCATTCTACTGAGGTGGCTAGGGAGCATAAAATTGTCTTCTTATACCATTCTTGTCACAAAAGTTATTAAACTCACCGGAAGTGAATTTTCCACCATGATCTGATCTCAAGCATTTAATCTTCCATCCTATCTCAGTTTCCACTTTAGCCTTAAAAATTTTAAACTTTTCATGCTTCAGATTTTTCTATCAAAAAAGTAACCCACGTCATTCTATAATAATCATCAATTATTAGCATGAAATAACTATCACCGTGAAAACTTTTGACTCTAGTAGGGACACACAAATCAGTGTGAATAAGATCAAGAACATCATTTAATTATCTTGTATACTTCTAAAAGAGGTTCTGACCTATTTACCCATTTGACATTCTTTACATATCGGATTATAGGGCTTCATAATCTCAGGTATATCCCTAACAGCCTTAGTTGAACTGATCTTCACAATGCAATCAAAATTCACATGACATATCCTTTTATGCCATAACCAACTCTCATCAATCTGTGTAATCAAACATGTCTTCTCACCAGATTTCAAATTAAAGATATTACTTTTTGTCTATGTATCGATTGCAATCTCCAAGCCAGATCTGTTAATGATTTTGCATTTTCCATCCTTGAACTGTAATTGAAAACTCTTATCTACCAATTGTCCTACACTCAAAAGATTATGCTAAAAATGATCAACATAATAAGCATTGTTAGTATTTTTCTTACCATCCAATGATATAGTTCCTTTTCCCTTAATCATACATGCCTTGTCATCTCCAAATCTAACTAGTCCACCATCAATTTCTTGCAAAGACATAAACTTCCTTTTATCTCCATTCATATGATGTGAACAATCACTGTCAATTACCCATTCATCCTTATCCTCAATTTTAAGAGCAAGTGCCTTTTCCTCAGGTACATTCTCTTCTAGTGTTGGATCATCTTCCTTGATAGCCAACAATACCCATTCTTTTCCATTGTCAGATCCACTAGCAGAGTCTTCTTTCAGTTCATCATTTGAATCCATAATTCCTTCCTCATCTGCTATATAGCATGATTTGTCTCTGTATTTCTTGAATCTATACTTGTTGTGATATCCAGGGTTAGTTTTAAATGATCTTTTAACTCTTTCTTCTAATATTGAATTCCTTTCAGAACATCTACATTCAAAATGACCAATCTTATTACATGAAAAATATTGAAAAGGTGGTTTTACTTCATACTAACTTCATATCAGTCATTTTGATACTCTTCTAGCAAATAGTGCTTTAAGTTGCTCAAACTCATCATCTTCTCTATTCATATATTCTAATTCTTTTGCATATAAATCTCTCCAGTCTTGCTTACTTGTTGTAGATGTAGATGCATGAAAAGCAGATTCAGTCTTTATAGCTCCAAAAGGTCCAAATTACTCAAGCTCAAAAGCAGATAGTTTCCCAACCAAGATATCTCTGTTGATAGATGCATTAGCCATTGTTGTCACCTCATTGATAGCAACAACCTTCATTTTGTAAGTCGGTGGTAGGTCTCTCAGGACTTTAGAAAAAAATTCATCTTCACTCAGAGTTCCACCACAACATTGAATTCCCATAACAATCTCATTTACCCTTTCCATGAATGTAGTAATCCTTTCATCTTCTTCCCTCTTCAGGTTTTCATATCTCACCCAGTAACCATCAAGTTTAGTAATCTTCACTAAGGGTCTGTTGGTATTTTGGTATGGTTTTGTCATTGATGTCAACACCTACTAAAACACTAGCACTTTGGAGATCCAGCATCATTCACCGGCAACAAGTAACTATTGCACAGTTACTGGTATCTGGTACACTGACAGGATATAATGATCACTGACACTTGGAATGATATGGAAAACTCATGGTTTTGTTGAAGACATCGTTTGAATATCTTGTCTTGGAGTTTTGTTCATTGGTATATTAATAGTTGCATATTTGTTGTTATCGGCAAATAGGTCTAGGGTTACACCGACAGGTTTATCTTTTCCATATCAACATGGCATGCTAAGAAGATGATTAATTATTGTTGTAAATGCATTAAGCCGACATGTTCAATCGGTTATTGCATCGGATATTATATTGTTTGTAAAATGTTTTTATTGTAATATCTTGTAGAGCCGACCTACTAAAATTGGTCTTAGGTTATGGTATAAATGTAAGATCTTATTTGTAAGATCAAATGTGGAAATGTGAAGAAAGTTTTTGTGAAGGTATATACAAGATTAAGTAGAGCTGTACACGCAGACATCATTTGAAGGTGAAGCTAGGTTTTTGTGAAAGCATATCAGCATTACACCAGTACTGAATCCAGCATATGAAGATGCTATTTTGAGCAGTACATTCTTATTGGATATAACCATCCAACTATAGTCAGTGTGACTCCCAATTTGTGTTTGATTAGTGAGCTCTAGGTGGTTGGCCTTTCTGCATGTGCAGACCCCATTTATGTACACTTACTATCTATACTAGTATCATCTGATTGTGGGTAAGGTTTCCCACCATGGGTTTTCTCCTTGCAGGGTTTCCACGTACAAATATTGGTGTTATATGTTGTGGATGACTTTGTGTTTATGTTTCATGCACCAATCCTTACTAGTATAGCAATTAACTGTTAAACCTGTCTACCGACATATTGAACTGGTTTACCGGTATTAAGCATTAAGTTGATTATTTTTTTTTTGGTTTAAATTTATTTGACAACTAATTCCCCCCCCCCCCCCCCCCCTCTCAGTTGTCTCCGAGACCTAACAATTGGTATCAGACCTTAGTCCTCTTTTGCAGAAGTTTAACAGCTTGAGGAGATCCAATGTCTACTAATTATTTCAGGAAGGATAGTCCTAAACTTGATGGAACTAACTATGGCATATGGAAGATTAGAATGGAGACACATCTAGGAAGTTACAAAGAATGGTTATACTGTTGTTGTACAAGGTCAGCCTAGTCTAACTAACTTGACTAAAGATGAGGAGAATGATTGCAAAGCAAGAGAAGCACTTTTGAGCGCATTATCAGATCAAAAAATTATGGGACTAACAGATAGGTCTACTGCTAAAGCTATTTGGGATCATTTGCAAACACTGAATGAAGGAGATTCCATAGTCAAAATTGCAAAACTTGAAAGCTTCTGAGTCAGGTATGAACATCTGAAAATAGAAGAAGATGAAAGGATTTTTGCTTTTATGGAAAGAGTAAATGAAATTGTTTTGGGTATTAAATGTTGTGGAGGAACCTTAAGTGAAGATGAAATTGTTTCAAAAGTTTTAAGAGGATTGCCACCGGCATATAAAATGAAAGTCACTGCTATAAATGAGTTAAGAACAATGCCTAATACATCAGTAACTAGGGATACATTGATTGGAAAACTTTTAGCTTTTGAAATTGAAGAATTTGGTCATGTTGCTACTATAAAGACAGATTTGGCCTTTAAAGCATCAACATCATCTACTCCATCATTTGACAAATCTGATTGGAAAGCCTTTTATGTAAGAGAACTTGAAGAAAGTAGGAAAGAAAATGAAGAACTTGAAGAACTTGAAGCACTATTTGCAAGGAAAATGCCTAAAGGTCAAGTTGGAAGTAAGTATGAAGGTAAAGCACCCTTTAAATGTTTTAACTGCAATAAGATTGGTCATATGGCTTCAAGATGCCCTAATAGACATGCTAGACTAAGAGAAGAAGCTAGAAGAACATACAAGCCTAACCCTGCATACCAAAGATACAAATTGAAGAAGAATAAAGACAAATCTTGTTACATTGTTGATGAAGGTGTGACTGATGATTCT
Organism: Cryptomeria japonica; assembly: GCF_030272615.1. Taxonomy (NCBI): domain Eukaryota; kingdom Viridiplantae; phylum Streptophyta; class Pinopsida; order Cupressales; family Cupressaceae; genus Cryptomeria; species Cryptomeria japonica. The sequence continues at coordinate 135,695,534 of NC_081409.1, forward strand.
GATGAGGATCCAACAAACAATGGATGGGTTTTTGTTGCTATAATAGAAGGTCAACTGGCACCTACTGCTCAACTGGTAGTACAGGCTCTGGCAGCTAAAGTTGAATTAAATGATGAATGGATCATTTATTCAGGATGCTCACATCATATGATAGGAGACAAAGGTAAATTATTGAACTTTCAAGAATACAATGGAGGCTTAGTGAGATTTGGAGATGACAAAGCTTGTTCAATCAGAGGTAAGGGTACAATATCTCTTGATGGTAAGCATAACATTGACAATGTTTACTATGTTGAAGGATTAAAGCATAATCTTTTGAGTGTTGGTCAATTAGTTGAGAAAGGATTTCAGTTACAATTCAAAAATGGAAAATGCAAAATCATGAATAGAACTGGTTTAGAAATTGCAACCGGTAATCAGACTAGAGCTAATATCTTTCATTTGAATAACAATGAAAAGACATGCTTAATTGCACATATAGATGAAAGTTGGTTATGGCATAAGAGACTCTGTCATGTAAACTTTGATTGCATGGTAAAGTTCAGTACTACTAAGGTAGTCAGAGATATACCTAAAATTGTCAAACCTCACAATACAGTATGTAAGGAATGTCAATTTGGAAAACAAGTTAGAGCTAATTTCAAAAGTATTCCAAAAAAATCCAATAATTCTCTTGATTTGATTCACACTGATTTATGCGGTCTAGCTAGAACTAAAAGCTTACAAGGTGATAGATATTTCATGCTAATTATTGATGACTATTCTAGAATGTGTTAGGTTACTTTTCTCAAAGAAAAATCAGAAGCACTTGGAAAGTTCAAACTGTTCAAAGCAATGGTAGAAAATGAAACCGGTAAGAAAATCAAATGTTTAAGATCAGATCAAGGAGGTGAATTTACATCTAATTAATTTAATACATTCTATGAAGTAAATGGAATCAGAAGACAACTATCAGCACCTTGAACACCACAACAGAATGGAGTTGTTGAAAGGAAAAACAAAACCATCTTGGATGCAGCAAGAAGTATGTTATCAGAAGAAAACCTACCACATGTATATTGGAGAGAAGCAGTCAGTACAATGGTCTATACATTTAACAAAGCTCACATCAAAGGTGAAACCGATAAGACCCCTCATGAACTATGGTTTGGTAATACTCCTACTCTTAAGTATTTCAGAATTTTTGGAAGTAAATGTTATATTAGAAGAGATGAGTATATTGGCAAGTTTGATCCTAGAAGTGATGAAGGAATATTTCTTGGTTATTCATCTAAGAGAAAAGCATATAGATGTTTTAACAAGAGATTGCAGAAAATTGTTGAGAGTACAAATGTAAAGATTGATGAACAATTCAGAGGAACTTCAAAGTATATAGACTCTGAACTAGCAACAGAAATTTTGACCAATGAACCTACTCTAAATCCACCAGTGCAGAATGAAGATTCAGTTACCCTGGTATCATCTAAGTATTCCACAATAATTGACGAACAACAGCAAACCAAGACACCCCAGTATGTAAGACTGGATCATTTTGAAGATCAGATAATTGAAAACAAGTTTAAAGGAGTTATGACAAGAGGAAGATTGGCAAATGAAGAGGTATGTCTTATTTCTCAAATTGAACCATCATCTGTTAATGAGGCATGTGAAGATAAATTTTGGATTAAAGCTATGGAAGAAGAATTAGAACAAATTGAGAAAAATAACACTTGGACATTAGTTCCCCGGCCTAAAGATAAAAATTTAATTGGAACCAAATGGGTATTTAGAAAAAAACACAATGAAGATGGTAAGGTTGTCAGATATAAAGCAAGACTAGTGTGTAAGGGATATTCTTAGAAAGAAGGAGTTGATTACAATGAAACCTTTGCACCCGTAGCTAGAATTGAGGCAATTAGATTATTTTTGGCTTTTGCAGCACACAAGAACTACAAAGTTTATGAAATGGATATTAAATGTGCATTTTTGAATGGAGATATTGAAGAGGAAGTATACATTGAACAACCTGATGGATTTTCTTTGATAGATGACAATGATATAGTTTGTAAGTTAAGGAAAGCTCTGTATGGACTAAAACAAGCTCCAAGAGCTTGGTATGCAAGATTGGATAAGTATCTTTTAAAGATTGGTTTTACTAAAGGAAATGCAGACAATAATTTATATTATAAAGTAACCAATGATGACATCTTGATTATAGAAGTATTTGTTGATGATATAATATTTGGAGGAGAAGATGGATTATGTAAAGAATTTTCTATTAAAATGCAACAAGAATTTGAAATGTCTATGATTGGAGAAATAAAAAAAAATTTAGGATTACAGATTTCACAGACTGATAAAGGTATATTCTTGAGTCAATCCAAATACTTAAAAGAGTTACTAAAAAATTTTGGGATGGAGACCTCTAAATCGGTAACCACACCTATGACAAAAAATGACAAATTATCACAATGGGATGAATCTACACCTATTAATCCAACTAGATACAAATCTATGATAGGAGGTTTACTGTATTTAACACAAACCAGACCTGATATTATGAATTTAGTATGTATTGTTTCAAGATTTCAAAGTAATCCTAGAGAAAATCATGAATCAACAATAAAAAGGATTTTCTGGTACTTACAAGGCACTATAAATCTTGGATTATGGTATCCTAGAGATGAAAACTTTGAATTATGTGCATACATAGATGCAAATTGGGTAGGAGATGTGGATGATAGAAAAAGCACCATCGGCAGAGCATTTTTTCTTGGAAACAGATTAGTTTCTTGGTTAAGTAAGAAACATAGTTGGACATCTTTATCAATAGCAGAATCAGAATATGTTGCAACAGCAACTAACTGTACATAGGTACTATGGCTTAAGCAAATGTTGAAAGACATAAAGGTAAAATGCAAGGAACCTATTACTATCTATTGTGATAACACTGTAGCAATTGATATATCCAAGAATCTGGTACTACATTCTAAAACCAAACATGTTTCTATCAAACTAAATTTTCTAAGGGAAAATGTTGAAGCAAAGGAGATAAAACTAGTATATGTGAATAATGAAGAGTATATTGTAGATATTTTTACTAAACCTTTTCCTAAGGAGACTTTTGAATATCTCAGAGATCAGGTTGGAGTCATACCACCACCGGTAGAGACTTAGACAGTTGATGATTGTCATCAACCAGCAGAATTAACAGAGAGATATTTATTCTTGTCTTTGATGAGAAGCTACTTCTCAGGGGGAGTAGTTGGTATATTGAATTGGTTGGTATTTTGTATATGAACTTGGTTTTATTGTAACTTTGGCATTTGATGTCAAAGGGGGAGAGATATCTATGGAAAAACACATTATCTTTTGGTGAGAGATTGGTATGGAAAAACTTTGAAAAACATAAGGAAAACACATGTTGCTCCCAGGGGGAGAGATTGTTGTTTAGGAGAGATTATTACTCTCTGTATCTATATTTTGATTTCTGGTTATAATCTTTTTGGAGATTGTTGGTTTTTTGGTACTTGGTATTTCTGTTTTGGCACTTTGATGGTTTTTCCGTCTTGTGTTGCCATCAATGCCAAAGGGGGAGATTGTTGGGATTTTGGTATGGTTTTATCATTGATGTCAACACCTACTAAAATACTAGCACTTTGGAGATCCAGTAGCATTCACCGACAAGCAAGTAACTATTGCATAGTTACTGGTATCTAGTACACCGACAGGATATAATGATCACCAGCAATTGGAATGATATGGAAAACACATGGTTATGTCAAAGACATCATTTGAACATCTTGTCCTGGAGTTTTTTTCATTGGTATATTCATAGTTGCATATTTGTTGTTACTGACAAATAGGTCTAGGGTTAAACCAGCAGGTTTATCTTTTCCAGATAACCATGGCACGCTATGAAGATGATTAATTATTGTTGTAAATGCATTAAGTCGACATGTTCAATCGGTTATTGCATTAGATATTATATTGTTTGTAAAATGTTTTTATTGTAATGTCTTGTAGAGCCGACCTACTAAAATTGGTCTTAGGTTATGGTATAAATGTAAGATCTTATTTGTAAGATCAAATGTGGAAATGCGAAGAAATTTTTTGTGAAGGTATATATGAGATTAAGCAGAGCTATACACGCAGACATCATTTGAAGGTGAAGCTAGGTTTTTGTGAAAGCATATCAGCATTACATCAGTACTGAATCTAGCATATGAAGATGCTATTTTGAGCAGTACATTCTTATTGGATATAACCATCCAACTATAGTCAGTGTAACTCCCAATTTGCGTTTGAGCAGTGAGCTCTAGGCGGTTGGCCTTTCTGCATGTGCAGACCCCATTAATGTACACTTACTATCTGTAGTAGTATCATCTGATTGTGGGTAAGGTTTCCCACCATGGTTTTTCCCCTTACAAGGTTTCCATGTACAAATATTGGTCTTATGTGTTGTGGATGACTTTGTGTTTATGTTTCATGCACTAATCCTTACGGGTATAGCAATTAACTATTAAAACTGTCTACCGACATATTGAATTGGTTTACCGATATTAAGCATTAAGTTGATTAAGTTGTTTTTGATTTAAATTTATTTGACAACTGATTCCCCCTCACTCTCAGTTGTCTCTGGGACCTAATAGGGTCACCTTCATTAAGAGTCTGCAACTTATCCCATATAGCCTTTCCAAATGATTTGTTAGTTAATCTCATTATTTTCTAATTAGAAAGTGCACACAAGAGGGATTCTCTTGCTCTACAATCATTCTCAAGCTCCTTGTCTAGGTTTGCCAGAGGAGGATTGCCAGATCTAGGATTATAGGGTGTGACACAATTCTGTGTGATCTCCCAAATCTCCTTGCCAAGACATCTCAGATGAGTCTCCATCTAAATCTTCAATATTGTATAGTTTGTTCCTTCAAGCCTCGATATATCCCTTCCAAAGATAGCTTGAGAAGAACTTGATTAACTTGAAGTTTTAGTCGACATAGGATCTTCCTCAAGAAGTTAAGCTTTCTTAAGAGAGGACCAAAGCTCTGATACTAATTGTTAGACAGTTCAGATAACCAGAAGATAACTAAGAGAGGTGGGGGGGTGAATAAGTTGTCACATATTACTAGAATCTTTAGCAATTTAAAACAACAATATAGGAACCCAAAAAAATAATACCAATATAAAAGTTAATCAAATTAAGCATAAACAATAATCATAGAATAAAAGCAATACACGCAACACCAAGATTTGTACATGGAAACCTGGTAAAGTGAAAAGGCATAGTGGGAAGCCTACCCATAGTCAGATAATACTTGTGCAGTAAGTATGGGAATTCACAATAAAGGGGCATGCACTTGTAGGAAGGCAAACAACCAAGAGCACACTGCTCATCACAAAAGGAATGTCACTGAATACATACAAATCCATACTACAATCCAGTGAAGTGTTGAACTACAAAATATAGCATCTCGTATGCTTGAGTATAGTTTTGGTTAAGCTCAATACTAGAGGATTAAATCCACTTCCATAAACCAAAATCAATCTCCAATGATCGACAAACTCCTCTACCTGAATGATATTACATTATTCACCCATTACAATCCTTGACCATGACCTTTTGCAATAAACATGATTATCTACAATGAGATCTTACATCAATATATACAAACTCTCGACCATAAACAATCAGGTCAGCCACCAGAAAATAATCTAATTACATAATTACAAATCGTGTTGGCCTTAGCCCAAAATAAATAATATCCAACACATAAGCATCCTAGAAATACAACAATAGGTCATATCCAGATGTTACATCAATTTCAGTCCATAACCAAGGTCAATCGGGAGCAAGTATAGGTCCACACGCTTCATCAATGATCTCCAAACACCAAGTCTCAAACATGACCACCAACAACATCCTGAAACTCTATCATAAGCTACATCAACACCAATTATGCAAGCAGGATAGAATCCAATCGCCAGACTAAAACCAACTAACCAAATATGAGTATAACCATTATGAACAAGCCAATTCCATCACCAGATTATACCAAAGTCAACCGGATCATGCCATATCCAAGTTAACCAAAAACTACTCAACCTACCAGGACCAGAAGGGTATCGGTAAATGATCTAAACAACTAGTGTTGACATCAATGACAATAAATCAATGCAAAAATAATCAATTCCACCAAATGGCCAACAGTTTCTATCTTTGCAAGAATATGATGGCGATCTTGTTAGATTTGGAGATGACAAAGCATGTATGATCAAAGGAAAAGGAACTATATCATTGGATGGTAAGAAAAATAGTGACAATTTTTATTATGTTGAAGTTTTGAGGCATAATAATTTGAGTGTAGGACAGTTGGTGGATAAGGGATTTAACTTACAGCTGAAGGATGGAAAATACAAAATCATTAATAGATCTTGTTTGGAGATTGCAACCAGTACATAGACAAAAGGTAATATATTTCATTTGAATTATGGTGACAAGACATGTTTAGTTTCACAAATTGATGATAGTTGCCTATGGCATAATATGTTGTGTCATGTGAATTTTGATTACATTATAAAGATCAATTCAACTAAGGCGATTAGAGATATACCTAAGATTGTGAATCCCTATAATCCGGTATGTAAATAATTTCAAATGGGTAAACAGGTCAGAACCTCTTTTAGGAGTAGACAAGATAAATCTAATGATGTTATTGATCTTATTCATACTAATTTTTGTGGCCCTGCTAGAGTTAAAAATTTTCAAGGTGATAGATATTTTATGCTAATCATTGATGATTATTTACTTTTTTAAGGAAAAAATATGGGGTATTTGAAAAGTTCAAAATATTTAAAGCTAAAGTGGAACCAAAGAAAGGATTGAAGATTAAATGTTTGAGGTTAGGTCATGGTGGAGAATAAACATACGTTGAGTTTAATAACTTTTTTTAGAAGCATGGTATAAGGAGATAACTTTTTGCTCCCCGGACACCTCAACAAAATGGAGTTGTGGAAATAAAGAAGAAAACTATCTTGGATGATGCTAGAACCATGATGATGAAAGCTAATCTACCTCATATCTATTGGAGAGAAGTAGTGAGCACATCCGTTTATACATTCAACAGAGTACATATCAAAGGAGAAACTAGTAAGACACCTTATGAATTATGGTTTGGTAATACACCTATAGTTAAGTATTTCAGAATCTTTGGTAGTAAATATTATATCAGGAGAGATGATATTATTGGAAATTTTGATCCTAGATGTGATGAAGGCATATTTCTTGGTTATTCAAATGAAAGCAAAGAATATAGATGTTATAAGAAAATATTGCAGAGAATTATGGAGAGCACTAATGTTAAGGTGGATGAGCATAACAAAATTCAAATCAGAGCTTATGAGAAGGAATCTACAGTGGAAATGATTATATCTAAACCGATAGCACCTTTACCAAAACAGAGTGTTTAACCAATTACTTCGACAGTATCATTTTTTTTTACAATAACTAAAGAATTAGGAAGAGGAATAAAGACTTAGAGGACTCCTAGGTATGTGAGATTGAATCATTTTGAAGATCACATCATTGGGGATAAAAACAATGGAGTGATGACAAGAAGAAGACTGACAACTAATGAGGTATATTTAGTTTCACAAGTTGAACTGGTATCAGTAATTGAGGAATGTAAAGATGAATATTGGTTGAAAGCTATGAAAGAAGAATTAGATCATATTGAGAAAAATAACACATGGACTTTGGTTCCCATACCTAAAAATAAGAATGTTATAAGAACTAAATGGTTTTTTAGGAATAAGTTGATTGAGGATGGTAAAGTTATAAGGAATAAGGATAGATTGGTTTATAAAGGATATAATTAGAAGGGAGGAATTTATTATGGAGAGACTTTTTCTCCTATGGCTAGGATTGAAATTGTAAGATTTTTTCTTGCCTATGCTACTCATAAGAAATACAAGGTTTATCAGATGGATGTTAACTGTGCATTTTGTAATGGGGATCTTGATGAGGAAGTTTATATTGATAAACCTAATGGTTTTTCACTACCAGATGATACAAACATGGTTTGCAAGTTAAGGAAAGCTTTATATGGATTTAAACAAATACCTAGAGCTTGGTATGTAAGGTTGGATAAATATCTTTCGAAGCTTGGTTTTACTAAGGGTAATGCTGACAATAATTTATATGACAAGATCACTGATGATGATATACTGATTATTGAAGTATTTGTTGATGATATTATTTTTGGAGGTGAAGATAAATTGTGCATGGAATTTGCTAAAACAATGGAAAATGAATTTGAAATGTCTATGATTGGGGAAATAAAAATTTTCTTAGGTTTGCAGATTACAAGGACAGACAAAGGTATTTTCATCTATCAAACTAAGTATGCTAGGGAATTGTTGAAGAAATTTGGTATGGGATATTCTAAACTGGTAAGTACTCCTATGATTACAAGTGAGAAATTGACAAGGAAAGATGTTTCTGCACTGGTAAATCCTACAAGATACAAATCTATTTTTTGGAGGTCTGCTTTATTTTACTCAGACTAGGCCTAACATAATGAATTTTGTTTGTATTGTATCAATATTTCATAGTGATCCTAGAGAAAATCATGAGAGTGTGGTGAAAGGACTTTTAGATACTTGCAAGGTACACTAGAATATGGTTTATGGTACCCTAAGGAGGATAACTTCACTTTATGTGCATATGCAGATGTTGTTCGGGCTGGAGATGTTGATGACTAGAAAAGTACTTCTGGTGGAGCTTTCTTTCTTGGGAAAAAGTTGGTTTCATGGATCAACAAGAAACAGTCATGTACTTCTTTATCTACTATTGAAGTTGAGTACATTATTTCTACTACTAACTATACACAAGTTTTATGGATGAAGAAAATGTTGAAGGATATAAAGGTGGATAGTAATGGATCAATAGTTATTGGCTATGATAACTCTGCTACTACTGATATATCAAAAAATTTGGCATTTCATTCTAAGACAAAGCACATATCTATCAAGTATAACTTTTTGAAGGAGAAGGTGGAAGAAAATGAAGTTAGATTGGTTTATGTGAACACTAAAGAGCAGATTGAAGATATCTTCACTAAACCTTTGCCTAAGGAATCATTTCAGTATTTCAGAGATAGATTGGGAGTTTCTTCCCCTCTGGTATAGACTAAATTGATTTGGTTTTGCATCAGTACGGTATGCATTATCAAAGATACTATTCATTTTAGAACTAATGTGGGGATGCTACTGCTTAGGGGGAGTAGTTAGCTTTGTGATTCAGTGTTTCATGTTTTTGCTTTGATATTTTTCTCAGATTTCTAGCATTGATTTCAAAGGGGGAGAGATATTGATGTGAAAAAAAAAACTGAAAAAGAAAACTTAAGGAGTTGTATGCATTAGGGGGAGATATATATTTGTAATTTAGAGCTTTACATAGATATCATTCATAGGGGGAGTTTGGTCTTTCTTTTAGAATTTCATTGCTATATCTTTGTGTGGGAGATTATTGGTTGTCTTCTATTGGGGGAGACTTGTTTGGTATTTTTTGGTACTTAGATGTTTTTCACATCTAGTGTTGCAGGCATGTGCATAAAGATGGTGGTCAAAAAAGTGGACACTACCCAAAAAAAACATGGAAAAACAAGCAGCACGTACACGGTTTTAAAATTTGAAATTCCCACGTATGTGCTTAGGTTTGTTCTTCCCAAGCCTAGAAAAGGTAGCGCATACGTGCTGCTTTTAGGAAAATGAGCACGTACATGCTACACCTAGGAAATTGAGCATGTACGCGCTACTCATAGGAAAATAAGCGCATACGTGCTAATAATCCAAATAAAACCGTGTATGCGGTGCCTGATAAAAAAAGTTTAAAAAAAAAAATTGGGTCTCATTTACCAGTGAATAGCACGTTTTTAACTTCATTTTTTCCCCATTTCCTTTCCTAAACTGTGAACGGGGTGCTATATTTGTCCTCCAAGCTATGGATCAAGGTTATTTTTTGTTTATTTTTGTCTTTCTTTCTGGTTTATGCAATTTGTTTTACATTTTGAATTTAATTTCATTAATTTTGATTAGGTTTTTTCAATTTTTGTTTCAAAAATGAGATTCTTCTAATCCAAAACAAGAACAACCAAATGCACCTTCTGAAAACCCACAAGAACAACCAAATGCACCTCCTGAAAACACACAAGAACAACCCCCAATTCCTCCTTTTGACCGCACACCTGAAACACAGGAAGAATTAATTAATCAGTTAGGACAAAATACATCTAAAATCAATAGACTGATTGTTAAATTGAAAACTTCTTAACTTGACCATCATCAATCCCTCGCCACTATCCCAGAAACATTAGCTAGTGGTGCCATAGTTGTTTCCACATAGATTACCAAATGGGGAAGCTTTAGGATAGGTGTCATCAATTCTATGCCAATGGGCTATCATACGATGGAGTAAAAAAAAAAAATATTACTAAATAACAAATATGTTCCCCTTTTGTTGATCCCAAAACTGGTCAGTCATTACCTCTTAATGCAAAGAGATTTTCCATACATTGGTGTACCAATGTGTAGATGAAGAATCTTTTTTGGTAGAGGTGGTGGATGATCTTTGATGATCCACGTTGTAATAATTATGAGGTGCCATTATATTTTCTGAGAAAAATATATTGTGTGTTTGTACTCAATGTGCGACCAAACTATTTTGACATGAGAGAGTTTCATGGTAGAGGTGGTGGCTTTGCCCAAGATAGACCTGGAGCCCATAGGTGATTAGACGTAGAGAGTCGCTGCCCCCTAGCACCCAAACCCAATGTACATCATGTTGTCCCATTAGAGCTGAAAGAGTCGATGGAGCTACAGACTCTTTAGGTTGCCACAACATTGACTGGTGCCATCATCCAGCATGGGACATCATTAGCACACCCTATTGTATTGGATGATGTGCCATTAGAGGGTGACAAAGAGCCCATCCAACATATGTGTGTCAGTTGCTCAGGGATATGTTCGGGGATAGATGATGCAGCCAGTGCAGATGGATCCTAATATCATCTATGCACGATTTGTGGTTGTAGATGTCAGGCTCACATGGTTGAGGATGTCACACTGACAGATGAGTTGATGGACATGGTGTTTGCCCATGAGCCACAGACATAGATGTGTTGATTTGAATTCATAACATTTTATTTATCAGTCACTTTAAACTTGTAATTACATAAATGAATTTTCATTTATACATCGATTTAAATTGAGACAAATAATATGCATTTCAGGATGTAGTAGCAGTATCCCATACACCTCCCCTAGTTACTATAGTAGCAACTTCGATGCCTAAGGTATAAATTTTGTAACATGTTAAAATAGAATAGTACACTTTGAATTCAAAAAAATACAAGATATATTTACTATCTTTAATGTTTGGTCCAATTTATGGTTTGTAGGTGTTGACAGGGGACGAAATGTCCCAAATTGATGACATCACGCTCTCAGTGATTGATTTTGGCCTACAAGGCTATACGGTATCATATTTTGTACAACTCTTTTTATGTATTGTTTTGATGGAATATGTAAGTCATTTCATTTTAGATTTTTAAAATTATGTTTAATTTATTATCTATACTAATATCTCATGTTAATTTTGTTTTGTTAGGGTACCCCCTCTGCGTCTAGGGCTGGTTCTAAGAAAAAGAATTTCTCAAAAATGCCAAAACGTGGGAAGAAGGTAATTGAACACATTTTTAGCTATACAATTGTTTGAAAATGTTCAAATCAAGTATTAGTTGGGTTTTGTAGATTGATTAGTGTTTTTTGTCTCTTTTACATGTATAATGGCTATTGAGCTTTGTGGATTTGTTGAATGCACATGATTCACTTGCGGATCAAGAGAGGGCGGAGGTATGTATCTCTACTTTATTTTCTTGATTTCACGATTATATGCATGCATACATGTGAACTTGTGATATATTATAATCTTATAATTTTTTCATACAGGAAATATCCATACCTATTTCGTCAATGGTGAACCCTCCTCCTTGCACTGGAGAAGCATCTCAAGATCCGGTACACTTTTGTTTGATATGTAAAATTAATTGTTTTTAACCTTCAATACTTATCATTATATTAATTGTATTTAATCTTTGAATATTTTTTGTATAGGTAATAGCGACAGTTTCTACATCGATGGTGAGCCATCCTCAATCCATTGGAGAAGCATCTCAGGGACAGTTACGTCATTGGTCTCTATATTATAGCTTTTAAGTGTTTTTGATATATTTATGTTAGTACATTGTATTAATTATACATTTAATTTACAATAGACCCCTTCGCGGTACGGCCATAACGTGGATCCATTTAAGTATGTCTTCAAGAAAACTCCTAAGAGTGACAAGGAGAGGAGAGAGAAGACATTAGCTCCTAGATCAGCTGATGAGGTAATCTACATTTCAATTGCAAAGGAATTAAAGTTAAATGCATAGTTTTGTTGTTAATTGTGAACTATTTTCTACAAAAAAATTCTAACTTGGCTTTTGAATTGTGGTTTTGCAGCCATCTACAGAGCCGCGTACTTCATCAAAGAGGCTTGATTTTGATGATCCAGCACAAGTTTAGGATCATATAGTGTTAGTTTTGGTCATAGAATGACCAATACATGTAGATATATTGTACATTTTTATTGTATGTCGATTTGGACATGGCATATGCCACATTTTTGTAATACTTGTATTGACTTGGCAGACATGTCTTTTTTTATATACATAAATATCAATATTCGATCCAATAAATGTGTAATGAGTTCATTATTTTGTATTTGTTGTATTTTGTGGTTGTCCTTTTATAAATTTAAATGAATATTTGCATATGTAATCAACAATATGAATATAAACAACAAAAATATATGATATAAAACATTGCAATCATGGAAAATGATTTGATAAAATTTCTAAAAAGTTGAATTAGCCCTACAAAACTCCTTGTATTCAGTTCATTATTGTGTATTCGCTGTATTTGGTGGCTGCCCTTTTATAAATTTAAATGAATATTTGCATATGTAATCAACAATATGAATATACACAACAATGTGTTTGGTGCGAGAGAACCCTCATGCTCATAATGGTCAAATTTTATTCGTCATGTGCATAAACCAACATCACGAGCCCATCCGGGTGGGCAGGTTTATGCTAGGCATGCCCCTGTCATGCATCCCAAAGCGCCAAAACATCAAGAGTCATACCGTACCAATGCAATCTCTCAATTGCCCTGAGTCCAAAAAATTGTCAAAATTTGACGGACTCTTTCTTCTAATCCAGGACACATATGGTTGATTTGTTTGATCCTATGGGGTTGCATGAGGCTCCTCTACGATGGCCTCTCTTAGTTTTCAACGACTCAGAGCCATTTTTAGTTATTAGCATTTTTTCGCCTGCTCCAAAAATCGTCAGTTGCATGCAATGAAAAGTTGCAAGATTGGCTAGAATTGATTCGGTTTGTCGTGTGCACAAACTGATATCTTGAGTACGTCTGGGTGGGAAGGTTTATGCTAGGCATTCCCCTTTCATGCATCCTAAAGCACCAGAACATTGAGAGTCATTCCATACCTGTGCGATCTCTCAAGTGCCCTGAGTCCAAAAAATTATCAAAACTTGACGGACTGTTTCTTCCAATCCAAGACACATACGGTCAATCCGTTTGATCCTATGGAGTCGTGTGAGGCACCTCTACAATGACCTATCTCATTTTTTGATGACTCCAAGCCATTTTTTATTAGTAGCATTTTTTCGCCTGCTCCAAAAACCATCAGTTGCATGCAATGAAAAGTTGCAAGATTGGCTAGAATTGATTTGGTTCCTCATGTGCACAAACCGACATTGCGAGCACGTCCAGGTGGGAAGATTTACATTAGGCATGCCCCTGTGGTGCATCAAAAAGTGCTAGAATGTCGATAGTCATTTTCTACCGGTGTGATCTCTCAAGTGCCCTGAGTCCAAAAAATTGTCAAAACTTGACAGACTGTTTCTTCCAATCCAGGATATATACAATCAATCCGGTTGATCCGAGAGGGTCGCGTGAGGCTCCTCTACAATGACCTATCTCATTTTTTGACAAATTGGAGTCATTTTTTATTAGTAGCATTTTTTTGCCTGCTCCAAAAATTGTCAGTTGAATGCAATGAAAAGTTGCAAGATTGGCTAGAATTGATTCATTTTGTCATGTGCACAAACCGATGTGGCGAGCACATCTGGGTGGGCAGGTTTATGCTAGGCATGCCCCTGTCATGCATCCCAAAGCACTAGAACATTGAGAGTCATACCATACCAGTGCGATCTCTCAAGTGCCTTGAGTTCAAAAAATTGTCAAAACTTGATGGACTGTTTCTTCCAATCCAGGATACATAAGGTCAATCTATTTGATCCTGTGGGGTCACGTGAGGCTCCTCTACAATGACCTATCTTGGTTTTTGACGACTCGGAGCCATTTTTGATGAGTAGAATTTTTTTGCCTGCTCCAAAAACCGTCAGTTGCATGCAATGAAAAGTTGCAAGATTGGCTAGAATTGATTCAATTCATTGTGTGCACAAACTGACATCGCGAGCATGTCTAGGTGGGTAGGTTTACGCTAGGAATTCCCCTATCATGCATCCCAACTCACCAGAACTTCGAGTGTCATACCGTACCGATGTGATCTCTCAAGTGCCTTGAGTCCAAAATATTATCAAAACTTGACGGACTATTTCTTCCAATACAGGACACATATGGTCGATCCATTTGATCCCATGGGGTTGCGTGAGGTTCCTCTACAATGGCCTATCTCATTTTTTGATGACTCGGAGCCATTTTTGATTGCTAGCATTTTTTTGCCTGCTACAAAAGTCGTCAGTTGCATGCAATGAAAAGTTGCAAGATTGGCTAGAATTGATTCAATTCGTCATGTGCACAAACTGATGTCAAGAGTGCATCTGGGTGGGAATTTTTACAATAGGTATGCCCCTATCATTCATCCCAACACACCACAATGTCGAGAGTCATTCCATACCCATGCGATCTCATTTTTTTGCCTGATTTCTTCCAATACAGGACACATATGGTCGATCCATTTGATCCCATGGGGTTGCGTGAGGTTCCTCTACAATGGCCTATCTCATTTTTTGATGACTCGGAGCCATTTTTGATTGCTAGCATTTTTTTGCCTGCTACAAAAGTCATCAGTTGCATGCAATGAAAAGTTGCAAGATTGGCTAGAATTGATTCAATTCGTCATGTGCACAAACTGATGTCAAGAGTGCATCTGGGTGGGAATTTTTACAATAGGTATGCCCCTATCATTCATCCCAACACACCACAATGTCGAGAGTCATTCCATACCCGTGCGATCTCTCAAGTGCCTTGAGTCCAAAAAATTGTCAAAACTTGATAGACTGTTTCTTCCAATCCAGGACACATATGGTTGATCTGTTTGATCTCGTGGGGTCACGTGAGTCTCCTCTACAATGGAATATCTTTTTTTTTGATGACTCATAGACATTTTTGATTGGTAGCATTTTTTTGCCTGTTGCAAAAGTCATCAGTTGCATGCAATGAAAAGTTGCAAGATTGGCTAGAATTGATTCGGTTCATCGTGTGCACAAACTGACATCATGAGCACATCTAGGTGGGCAGTTTTATGATAAGCATGCCCCTGTCATGCATCCCAATGCACCAAAACGTCGAGTGTCATACCCTACAGATGCAATGTAGAAGTTGCTTGACAACGTTTTTGACAATGTTTTTGACAACAATGATAGTTTTTTCTCAAATTGTATCTAGTCTCAATCTATGACCCCTATGACCCGATAATGACTCAAATAATTCTCCATGATTATACATGAATCAAGAATGTTCATGATTGACCAAGGACACATCACATATACTCAAAACATAGTCACAAAACATTGACACACAAAATAGTCACAAAACATTGTCACATATTATTATTCAAAAATTTGCCTCTAAATATGGTCAAATCAGCTCTTGGCTATTTGATTATACAAAAAAATGTGTTAAAATCATCTCATGGGATTTTATACAAAATTTGGCATTACAATATGTGCGATTACAACTCATCGCCATTTTAATATACAAATCATCTCATGGGCTTTTATACAAAATTTGGCATTACAATATATGTGATTCAGCTCATCGCCATTTTAATATATAAAATTTGGCATGTACATATGTACAAATCAGCTTAGTGCCATTTAAATATACAAAATTATGCCCCTAAACTTCTAAAATTCAGCTCATGGGCATTTATATATACAAAAAACAAATATAGAACAATTCGTCGACGATTTATACAAAAATCTCAAAATCACTCTACTCTGAACCATAGAATCAAGCAAGTGAGCCTTCAGGATTGTCTCTAACCCGTATTGTGTCAAGTATTGCCTTGTGGTCATATTCACAAACTTTCCACAAAATCTTGTTGTGAGGTCTACCACGATACTTCATCAAATGAATATTTGTTGCAACAACAAGGTTAGAGAAATGAAGAATATGTTTGTGTGTTTCAAAGTCCTTGAAGAACCAAACATTAGAATTCTTGATAGGGTATCTCCGAAGCCATGTTCTTGTCATGACAACAGACCTTATTGGGTACTCAATACCCTCTCCATCAATGGTTGTGGTTGTCAATTTTCTTTTAGGCTCAACACAATGACACAAATAGTAATCTGTTCCTTCTTCATTGTTCTCTTCTGTAACAACTGCATACACATGACCTGCATTTTATAAAGTGTTAATTAATACCAAAAATAAAGTAAAGTGTACAAAAAAATGAACCAAAAATAATACTTGTAAAAAAATTAACTCAAAAAATGACCTAAATCCACTAGGTCGGATACATGGTCAAAATCCACTGATGTCTCCATCTGGCTCAATTGTAGTGCTTTGGGAATTTGAAATGAATCAATGGGAACCAACGGTCTACAAGACCATTTGTCAACCCACTCTTGTGATTCACATTCTTCCCACAAACAATACATGCATGAAGAGAAAAAACATACCATTTGTCTTGTATAAATTACCAGTGAACTTGAATTTGAACTCATAAATGAGTGCATGTCACTCGATCCTACAACTATACAACAATCTAGATAGTTTTTAATGTTAGATTCAGTGATCAACCAAAAATATCTATGAGCCAATGACATACCTGGATTACTTGGACCCATCATAGACTTATACCATTGCACAATTGTTTTTGCATCTACCCACTCAGCACCACCTTCGTACTTTAATTCTTCCCTGGCTAGGGCTCTTTTCAACACATGCTCTTGTGCCATAGTGCTCTCCCTTACCATGTCTAGCCTCAGTGAAATTCCAAAAATGTTGTATACCACTTGTCACATGCATCCTTGTCAACCAATAAAACATCCTTGCATTCTTGAATTGTGTGGTGCAATTATTTGACCCTATTAAGTGTCAGTTGTATCGTATGTTCCTTTCAATTAAACCATCATAGAAAACTTTAAAGCATCCTTATACAAACTCTGATGAATGGGTACGATCATCACTTATGTAGAAGTGATACTCTCTTACAACCTTTCTATCCTCCTCTGTGCTATCATCTGCATGCATGAATGCTATGTGTACAAAATAGAAACTCGTGTAGAGTGATGATACATGGATTGCACTTCATTTTGAGTTTGTAGTGTATAATTTTCAGCGAAATCAATGATAGAGACAATGGTGCCAAGAGGAAATGTGTCCTTACATAACTTGAATTACTCATCTAACCATCGAGCTCTATGTGTATGTATTATGTACTCATAAACTAGTTTCTCTTGAAACATTTTCATAAATTGAGCTACACATATATCATTTTTCACTAGCTCGCATCTCTTCAAATCTTTTCCATCTTTAACTCCATATGTGACTATCTTGTATTTTTTGAAAGAAACTAGTTTCGTACTAATTTCATGTCTGCTCTCCAAATGTACACATCTTGGTAAATGTTGCAAACCACCACATATAGCACAAGAACCTTCCAAACAAGCATCTTATAATAAATGCAACCATCATGTCTATTACATAGCACACTTGAAATATATTCTCTTACCAACTTAGGAGGTGCTTGTATATTACATTCTTGCAAAACATCGTTAGTGTGCAAAGTAGAACAAATATGATGAAAAATATCATAATGCATGGAAAATTCAATATGCATCCTACAACAACATGTGGTGCATACATGATTAATCTTAATATAAAAAGGTTTGTCATTTCAAAAAATCTTTGAGAAATTCTTATTTGAGGAAACTTTTGAAGGAATCTTTCATAAAATTTAGTTTGAGTCATATCCAAATAGTGTTTGGCATGTGGTTCATGATTTTTAGACCCAATTTGCCTTCTAACAACATCTCTTTGGTTGGGCGATACTCTTGTGTTGTCATGCCAAAAAATTTCAATTAATATTTTTAATGCATCAACAACAACCTTGTCTTTGCATGGTAGTCTACCTGAGAATGCCCAAAGATAATTATTGTTAGGTTCCTCTATTTGTTCCCACCTCTTTAATGCTTTACTTAATGTTGTTCTACTAACATTTAATGACTTACTTGTTTTGCTTCTCAAACGATATTTTTTTATTTTCTTGCTCATTATGGTTGATGTAATGACACGTTGAGTAGCATTAGAATCTTTACTATGTGATTTTGAACCAATAGATTGATATGCATCAAATAGATTTTTGACAATAGTTCTTTCACTATTACTTTCAAATGATCTTAGGCCTAGAATTTTCATTGTCTCTCTAAAATTCAAATTTTTAATCATTTGAACAATTAATTGACATCTTGCGGTTTGATTTAAGTTTTTAAAATAGTTTTGCCATATTATTTTAACCATTCTCCTACAAGTTCATTCATTCATTTTATTGGGCATTGACTTCAATATATTCTCATCAATGTCAATTAGATACTTTGGTTTCCTACGAATGATTCTAGGAGGTGTTAACATCGATGCATTATGTACATTCAATTCATCAAGTAGAGAAGGTGTAATAGGTTCATCATTTAATTGATTATTCAATGTGGTATCTTCTTCAATTGCATTAGGTTCAAATGGTAAATTATCAAATGTTTCTTCTTCAATTGCATTAGGTTCAAATGGTAAATTATCAAATGTTTCTTCTTCAATTGCATTAGGTGCATTATATTCATTTGATAAATCAAATTGAGATGTTGAGGATGACATACCTTCTTCTCCCATTGTTCTTATGTCATGCAATTTATTCATACACTGCCTTTGTCTTTCCTTTTGAGCCTCTTGTTGTTCCATCATTCCTCGCTTGTTCTTTCCCATGGTTGATATTAGTTGACCTAAATAGAATCATATTACATATATATGTAAAGAAAAGTTCAAAATAAACAAATAACCATAATTATGCATCTTATCACTATTTTTTGGAATAAAACTATTAAACAAACACAATTCAATCATTTGAAACCATGCAAAAACAAAAAACTAATAAAAACAACAATTCAATCATTTGAAATCATGCAAAAACAAAAAATTCACTCACTTTTATGTATACAACAATGATAGAAGTGCAGACACAATTCCAATGGGGCCTTCAACGACCTCAAAAACTTCTTTTGAGGGTGTTGAGGCTCTTGGGCAACTAAAACTACGTCTATAAACCACGTACATGCTACATTAATAATTGCGTACACGCTGTTAGACCATAAAATATTGACAAGCCCAACGGTATTCTTTTTTCCCATTCAGGACTGATAAGTAGCATGTGCACGCTACTAAGCCTAAAAACTGTTATCGTAGGGTAACGAATAATGGGAATAGTACCCCGTACACGCTTATGAGTAATAAGTACCACGTACGCGTGCCTTTGCCTTAAGAAAGTTATGGCAAGGTAGTGAACTAATAGTTTCAATACCCCGTATGCGTTATTGGTAGTAGAAAAGATGTGAATGAAAAGGGAGGGAGGGAGAGAGAGAGAGAGAAAGAGAGAGAGAGAAAGAGAGAGAGAGAGAGAGAGAGAGGGGGGGGAGAGTAAGGGGTAGGGAGAGAGGAGGGGGGACAGTGGGAGAGAAGAAGGGGTATGGAGGAAGGAAGAGGGGAGAGGGAGAGGGAGAGGGAGAGAGAGAGGGACAGAAAGAGGGAGAGGGAGAGAGAGGGAAGGAGGGATAGGGAGAAAGAGAGAGAGAGGGAGAGGGAGGGAAGATGAGAGAGGGAGATAGGTAGAAGGAGGGAGAGAGGGAGAGAGAGAGAGGGAGAGAGAGGGGTAGAGAGAGGGAGAGGGAGAGAGAGAGAGAGGGAAGGAGGGAGAGGGAGAGAGAGAGAGGGAGAGGGAGGGAAGATGAGAGAGGGAGATAGGTAGAGGGAGGAAGAGAGGGAGAGAGAGAGGGAGAGGGAGAGAGAGGGTTAGAGAGAGACGGGGGAGGGAAGGTAGAGAGAGGGAGAGAAGAGGGGGGAGGGTGGGAGAGAAGAAAGGGTATGGAGGAAGGGAGAGGGAGAGAGAGAGAGAAGAGAGAGAGAAGAGGGGAAGGGAAGGTAGAGAGTGGGAGAGAGGTAGAGGGAGGGAGAGAGAGAGAGAGAGAGAGAAGAGGGGGGGTGGGAGAGAAGAAGGGGTATGGAGGAAGAAAGAGGGAAGGAGGGAGAGGGAGAGAGGGAGAGAGGGAGAGAAGAGGGGGGAAGGGAGAGGTAGAGGGAGGGAGAGAGGGAGAGAAGAGGGGGGAGGGAAGGTAGAGAGAGGGACAGAGGTAGAGGGAGGGAGGGAGAGAGAGAGAGAGAGAGAGAGAGAGAGAGAGAGAGAGAGAGAGAGAGAGAGAGAGAGAGAGAGAGAGAGAAGAGGGGGGGGTGGGAGAGAAGAAGGGGTATGGAGGTAGGGAGAGGGAGAGTAGGGGGAGGGAGGGAGAGGAGAGAGGAGAGGGAGAGAGTGAGAGGGGGGAGGGAGAGGGAGGGAGAGGAGAGGGGAGAGGAAGAGAGAGGGAGAGAGGGAGAGAAGAGGGGGGAAGAGAGAGGTAGAGGGAGGGAGAGAGGGAGAGAAGAGGGGGGAGGGAAGGTAGAGAGAGGGAGAGAGGTAGATAGAGGGAGAGAGAGAGAGAGAAGAGGGTGGTGGGAGAGAAGAAGGGGTATGGAGGAAGGGAGAGGGAGAGAGGGAAGGAGGGAGAGAGAGAGAGAGAGAGAGAGAGAGAGAGAGAGAGAGAGAGGAGCGAAGGTGGAGATAAGGAGACAGGTAGAGGGAGGGAGAGAGGGAGAGAGAGAGAGGGAGAGAGAGAGAGGGAGAGGGGGGAGAGTAGGGTGGAGGGAAAGAGGAGGTGTCTTAAGGGGTCACAAGATACCATATGACCTCTTAGGAAACAATATGACCTCTAATGACACCTAAGGGGTCATATGGTGGGCTAATAAAATGATATATTAAATTTAAAGTTATGAATAGAACATCATACAACGAGACTCCAAGTGAACAAACAATGATGCTTCACTAAAAAGCAAGTGTAAGAGCTTGACCTAACCCTAAGACAACTACCTAAGTTGTAAAACATATGATGATATTAAATTTGAAAGGTTATAAGACTGATCTTGATTGTGACTATAGGAGTTACACACTTGATTGTTGTTTAACTAGTGATGATCATCATATACTACCACTACCATGCATACAACAAACTTTAATTTCTTTAGGTGATAGGCGTTGTGTAACAACATGGAAACTCTTGCACACCCACCACTATCATTCTATATGACATCATCTGTGTTACTCTCCCTCTTTCTCTTCCTACCTATTGTTTCCTTCCAAAAAACATATTGCAGGTACTCTGATTCATCATGTTGCTTTGTTGGTCCACTATTTTCCACATCTTCTCTGCTCATTAAAAACACATTTCAGAAGAATATTTCTATAGGTTTCCTTGTTTGTCAGAGTAATACACTCGTGGTTCAATTTAAAACCCTATTCCTCCTATTCTATATACACACAAATCCATCAGTCAATTTTTTTAGGAGAGGATACATGATAAAAATCAAAGAGGAAGTTGCAGACAACAAATAAATTCACTTACTTCTATAGAAGTGCAGACACAGTTGCAATGGGGTATGGAGGGAGGGAGGGAGAGAAGAAGAGAAAGAGGGATGGGGTATGGAGGAAGGGAGAAGGGGAGAGAGAGAGAGAGGCACCTTGTATGTGTTAGGGGTCCCACAGATACTAAGAGGGGGGGATGAATCAATATCTAACCGATAATAAGTATTTCTTAAGTTAAAACATGCAGAACATAATATAATAGTGTACCGGTATGCAAGAAATAATGCAATAAACATAATCAAGAATATCCACATGAAAAGTACACCATAACACAAGATGTTTAGTGAGGAAACCTGGTGTGGTAAAAACCTCGGTGGGATTTGTGACCCACAATATTCACTCACTGGCCAATAAGAGAATATTACTTACAATAGGTGCCTACACATGCAGGAAGACCAACTGCCTAGAGCTCACTGCTCAATGGGAAGTCACACTGACTTACAATAAGGATTATACTAATCCAATGACTTGTACTGCTTTACAATAGCATCTTCAATGCCAGATTCAGTACCGGTTTCTGCTCTATTCTTTACATATACCCTTGACCTATAATTCACACATTAGGTCTGCCTAATAATTTTCTTTTATGCTTCTTACATCACTTCTCCAAATGTCTACAATGATCTCCTTTATATACAAGAGTCATTTTACAATTTGCCAAGTCGGCTTAAAATAATAAACAAAATATTACATATCAAAAATCTTGTTGGCCTCTATGCTAGTATACATGTTTTCTTCTGTGCCGGTGCCAGTGTAGAGTGATTTGTTGATGCCGGTACACTGTCTTGCCTATGTAATGCTTTGTTGGTATCATGTCTTGTCGGTGCCATAGGATTGCAAGGTTACCATCAATGACAAAACCTTCAATCACATACAATGTCTCATTGGAGTGTCCATATGCCAACAATGTCCCCCTTTAGCATTGATGGCAACACTCATGAGAAATTCAAAAAAAGTATCCAAAATGTGTAGTCCAAAAATATGAGAGCTCCCCCTGAGCATATGATTCTTGTGTTTTGAACTTTCTCATCCCACTACTCCCCCTTTGGCATCAATGACAAAGGTTGTCAAGATGTTAGTAGAGTTTGTAGGTTCATCTATCCATATCCTCAACCTTGTAGTTGGGTAGTTATTATTTGAAAAAGATCTCGCAAAATTAAGTTTATACTATCCATAAACTTCTTGTTATCTTTTATTGTTGTCTCAATTCTCTTCATTGTACCGGTGAGATGCTGCAAATGCTCTGCCGGTGTTTTGCTTCCCTGTATTAGTGCCTTTGAAATTTCCTTCCTTAAATATGCTAAATAGTCCAATCTTGGACTTAGTTTACACCTCAGATGTTTTGCCTTGTTTATTATTCTTTCTTTTTCTCTTTCCAGTTTGAGCAATTCTTCCTCAAAATTTGCTATCTTCTCTTCAAAAACTGATAGTGAATCCGGTGAGTTTACAAAATTGTCTGCAAGCTTATTTATCTCATCCTATGCCTTGCTTATTTTCTTGTCAATATCTATAGTCAAAAAGTTTGTTTTACATGTATCTTTATATAGACTTTTGTATTCTTTCAACAAACTACATAGTTCTGGTAGAAGTGTGTCAAAATCTCTATTACACTTCTTTATTTTGTCATCAAAGAATTTTTGTTTCTCTTTCTCTACCTTATCCTTTATTGATTCTTCCTTTATTTTCTCAATGTTTTCAGAAATATATTTACACAATGTATCCAATTGTCCTAAAGAATCTTTATTATCTATATTACAGTTGGGAGTTATTACCTTCAAAATTGTTATAGAATCATCAATTGCTTTGTAAGCTTGTGAACTGCAGTCAGTTATTTTCTTTATAGAATCTAATAATACCTCAATCACATTTTTTGACTTGAATGTTGATGATGACCCAACAATCTGAGTACCGGTCGAAGTTACCATGCTTGTATTGACCTCTGATAGGTCAGTTCATGTCTGCATTTCTTTTAGCACTGGTTTTCCTACTTCACTACTTACTAGTGGCACTGTTCTTTGTGTACTTGTTTCGGAGCCTTTAGCTCTGATGGTTTCTTTGAATGTTGTGTTGTCTCTGTCTGTGCCTTAGATTCTACCTTTTTCTCTATATCTTGTGTCGGTTTCTCTATTTCCCCTGCTACCGGAGGCTCATTAGCCATATCTGACTTGTCAGTTGTATCTTTATCTACTATTATGTTGATCTTTTGGGTATCAACATTTACAGTATATAGAACTTCAAAATTAGGATTTTTATCCCCTACATCCATACTTTCTACTACCAGTTGATTTTCAGTAGTTGTTATTTTCACTGGTGGGGGTAGGTTGTCTTTAACTTTTATGCTTGGTGGTGCACCAATTTTGCCTTTCCCCTTGTCTTTGTCCTTCTGATATACCTTTATAGGTTTAGGGTTCTTGTATTCTTCTTGTTTCTCTTTGTCAACCAGGAATATGTCCCAACCATCTTCTGTTTCCTCTATGACTTCATTGACTCTTCCCACCATTAGTGAAATGTGTCAGTGTGTAGTAGAGAATACTGACCGGTTTGCTTGAGCAATCAAATCATCAATTTCCTTGGGAGAGTTTACTGGATATACAGCGAGTAGTTTCTCTATTTTTATTTTCTTATCTAATTCAATCACTGCTTGCCTTCTGGCCTCAAGTCTTTTGAATAAATCATCAAGAATTTCATTTGCTACTTCCATCAAAAATTTCTTGTACATGTCCATATGCAGTATAACACTATTCTCAACTTGTTCTTTCTCATCAGCAGATAGAGTGTCATAAATTTTCTCTATGTTTTTCAGTTTTCCTTCCTCTGTGATTTCATTTAACAATCTATCAAGAGGTGCCAAGTCACTGTTTGTTCTTTTCTTTTTCTTTGGTGTCAGCTTCTTCTTGGGTGTGGCCTCTCTAACTGGAGATCTCACTGCTTGTTGCTTTTGTCTTGTTCTTCTAGGTGAAGGAGTGGTTGCCGGTGAGGGATCTCTTTTTCTAACAACACTTTTAAAAGTTTCTGGCATGTCACCTTTGGAAGAAGTATCTACCGGTGATAGATGAGTTTCAGGTTGTGGAGCTGCCAACTCATCTTCTGTTATGCCAGTTTTCTTTAGTACATCTTCCTTAATGGCTTTTGCTTGTCTGGATCCTTTCCTTACAAATGCCTCAACCTTCTTTACTCTTTTCTTTGATTGTATTTGGCTTTCTATGGTCTCAGCACTACCAAATACTTCTTCCTTAGGTTCATTGGGGGCTTCCAGAAGTGCTTTAGCATAAGTTTCAACTATGTGATCATCTGTCTCATAGCCCATCTTGGTTACCCAAATTGTCCTTGGGATGACCACTTCCATCCAGATTTCATCTTTCTTAATAACAAAGCATATATCATCTTTGTATTTGTCTACTATTTTCTGGGATAACCTTATTCTTTGCTTCATTTTGGTCTTCAATTCTTGGAAAAAGTCATGAATATTGTTATCCTTGTTCTCACCCATGTTATTGAATAGTTTTGTCAATTGCTTTCCTACCGGTATGTCATATCCAAGTTCTCTATGACCTATATCGGGAACCTATTTTGTTATGTGTGGCATTAGGCATACTAATAGATTTCCAAATCTGAAAGTTCCTTTCTTGTCCTTTTTTATTTTTCCAAGGTTGTCAATCAGTTCATCCTTTAACCATTCACAGATGTCATTTTTTGCATTGTCCGTTACCATATTATAAGCACTCTTAATGCATTAACTTGAAACTGAGTTAAGTCTATTAGCATGAGTGGATTTGTAACCTAATATCATACTTATGAATCTCACATTGATATCTTTTACATCAGTAACCCTTAGAGATCTCTTATTGAATGTTGCACCTGTTAGTTTTGTAACTAGGTCATTTGGAACCTTCTTGGTTTTATCTGGTCTCTTATCGATGGTCGGTAACCTTGTGATAGCTTTCATAGCTTCCTTTGTGATCTTATGGATTGCATCTAGCCAGAAAAATTCTCCATGAACTCAGCTTAACACTATCCTAATCACATCCTTTGGAAATTCGGGAATGCTAAGGATTTCTGTGAATCCTAGGGTTTCAATAACCTTGTGTTCATCTTTAACATTGCCGGTATCATCACATATCATGGTTTTATACATGGTTTTGATTTCCTCATCTCCTAATTCTTCAATGTTGTAGTGGATGTACATTCTAGGGTCTTCAGTATATACAACACCTTTAGGGATTTGAGAAAAAGCACCTAAGGTATCATCCTTCTTTGCTATCTCGGGGACTAACTGAAATATGGGCCTAGGTCTTTTAATTACTTCAGCAATAGTAGGGTTTGCTATGTATTCAATTACAGAGGTGGATGCCATGATTAAATACCTTTTTTTGCCTTGGGTGGATGATTGCTTGGAGTGTGCTTGCTTCTTGATCGAAATGCCTTAGCTCGGAATCTTCACGTTCTCTGAAAATTTGAAATCACAGTGAAATGAAATGGAGCCAAAACCTTATTTTTATAATGTCTTTTCACCATCTACCACATTAATTGCATGTCGGTTAAGTATTCACTTAACATTGTCTGTCGGTAATAAGTAATTTTCAACTTCTTACCTCTAACTGAGGGAATAATTAGCACGTGTCATTAGATTGCCAAAACCTCAAGGAAATTTTCTTCAATTAGATGAAGAACTTCCTGCCGGTGGAGCACTACTCTATCTTGCTGGTGAAGCATTGATTGGTTCTACTGGTGGAGAAGTATTCCCAATATTTAGATCTTCTTTTCTAATCCATTGTTTTGAGAATTCTTGCTTAGCCTCTTCAACTTTTTATTTACCTTTCAAGCTAGCACTTTTGTTGTCTACCGGTGTTCCATTACTTCTACAAAATTTAGCAATATGCCCAATCTTGTTACATGCATAACAAGTTACATTATTCTTTTGAATAGCTTTCCCATAACCTATGCTAGTTTGTGTTCTGCATTGATTTGATAAATGTCCAAATCTTCCACAAACATAACATCTCACATTCATTCTGCAGTTTTCAGAGTTATGACCAACTTTGTTGCATTTTGAACATTGACCAGTGGGTGTATTGATATTCTAATAATTCCTAGATCTACATTCATTTTCTCTATGACCATACTTATTACAGTTAAAGCATTTTCCATTGAATTTATTGGCATTAGGTTGTCTTACCGGTTTGCTGTGATCCTGAGTATTTGTAGTACCAGAGCTTTCACCAACTTCAAAGCCAATTCTAGAAGTGTCACCTTTAGGTTTTTGATTCTTCAGCAAGGTACCAAGTTCGTCTGAGCTTTTCTTGAATTTTTCTTTGTGTTGATTTGCAGTTTCTAGTTCTCTTTCCAAGATTTCTTTTTGTCTCATTAGTTCATTTGAGTCATTCTGAGTATGCATCAGATCTGTCTTCAACATGTCATTTTCATAGCTAAGTCTTGTGTTCTCATTTGCTGCATCACTTAGTCTTCTTATAAATTCTTCTTCATTCTTCTTTCTATCCTCAATCTCTTTGCAAAATCTCATAGTCATATCCTGCATTTCATTTTTTGTTGTCAGGATTTCTTGTTTCAACTTGCTTATCATATCATTAAGTGATTCCTTTTCATCATTCTCATTTTGCAGTTTTTCACAGAGTTCTCTTCTCTTATTTCTTGCAATAGTAAATTTTTCTTGAAGTGCTTGAATGATATCCTGAGCTACTCTTAAATCATCTTCTAATTTCATATTTTTCAATTTTTTTGCATCATAGTCTGTAAGAGCTCCTTCAAGTTGCTTCATCAGATTTTCCATCTTTACCAGTGTCAAGATCTTCCTCAAGCTATTAGGCTTCTAAAAATAGAGGACCAGGTTCTGATACCAATTTTTAGGGGTCCCATAGATACTGAGAGGGGGGGGGTGAATTAGTATCTAATCGGTAATAAGTATTTCTTAAGTTAAAACATGCAGAACATAATATAACAGTGTACTGCTATGCAAGAAATAATGCAATAAGTAGAATCAAGAATATCCACATGAAAAGTACACCATAACACAAGATGTTTAATGAGGAAACCCGGTGTGGGAAAAACCTTGGTGGGATTTGTGACCCACAATATTCACTCACTGGCCAATAAGATAATATTACTTACAATAGGTGCCTGCACATGCAGGAAGGCCAACTGCCTAGAGCTCACTGCTCAATGGGAAGTCACACTGACTTACAATAAGGATTATACTAATCCAATGATTTGTACTGCTTTACAATAGCATCTTTAATGCTAGATTCAGTACCGGTTCCTGCTCTATTCTTTACATATACCCTTGACCTATAATTCGTACATTAGGTTTTCCTAATAATTTTCTTTTATGCTTCTTACATCACTTCTCCAAATGTCTACAATGATCTCATTTATATACAAGAGTCATTTTACAATTTTCTAGGTCGGCTTACAATAATAAACAAAATATTACATAACAAAAATCCTATCGGCCTCTATGCCGGTATACATGTTTTCTTCTGTGCCGGTGCCGGTGTAGAGTGATCTGTTGATGTCAGTGCATTGTCTTGCCTGTGTAATGTTTTGCCAGTATGATGTCTTGCCGGTGCCATAGGATTGCAAGGTTGCCATCAATAACAAAACCTTCAATCACATACAATGTCTCATTAGAGTGTCCATATGCCAATAGTATGAGTTTGAGAGGGGGAGATAATACACTTACATGTGTATATAAATGTTTAATATATTATATATATACATATATTATATCTATATAAACATATTATACATACAATATCATATTATACACATTATATATAGAATATCATATTATACAATAGCGCGTACACGTTTTTTATAGGGAAACAAGCGCGTACGTGCTACTTACACTATAGGTACCACGTACGCACTGTTTAAACCATAAGTACCATGTATGCACTTTTGACTGTTTAGGGTTGGAAATAGGCCTGGATGACAAAGCTACGGTTTGGAGGTTTGATTTCCCTCCATTTCTCTCATTTTTGACGTGTTTTATTTTATCAACTTGGTTTATCGATTTTGTCATCATCAGGTTTACACTTCATAAAGTGGGTATTTCTAAAATTTCCACCATATTTTCACCCATCTTCTGAGCTTCCTAACCATATAATTTTTTAAAAATTTGAACAACAATAACATATTATTATTGAATTTCTTTTACCAGTGTCTCCATAGTTCTCATAGACATAGGTCCACCATTTTTTGAATAACTTTTGATATACTTATCTAAATTTAAAAAACTTTGTATATTATTGTAGTGCACTTGATTCTTTACAATTTTAAAAAAAAAAAATTGTATTTTTTTTTTGTTTAGTGCAACTTATGCTTCACGCACAAATAGGTACCTAATTTTTAGGATGTGCTCGATTGGAAAAATCATAAAAAACAAAATACTTAACAAAAAATTGCAAAATAATACACATCTTCTAGTGCTCACTCTTAAATATCTTTTTGCAAAAGGATTTGTAAAAATACTAAATCCAACTATGAATTTTTTGATGTGCATGTCAGACACTATGTTATATTTTTCAGAAAAAATCAGGGTCCGTTTTTCATGCGTGAAGTATTTGACCCCCTTAATGTTATCCAATTTTGAAAATGTTTAGTAGTTTGGAAAATAGAATCAGATTAATACAATATTTGTTCTTTGGTTATCTTCATATCTTGAGTGGATGACTTTCAAATTTTGCCTCCAAGTTCAGGTTCACCTGATTTCAGAAAAAAAGTGTCCACTTATACCCCCCTTTTTGACAACATCTTTGTGCACTTACCCTTGCCATAAATTTCAAAAGGGGAGATTGTTGGCAATTTGGTGGAATTGATTATGTGTTGTATTTATGTTTTGTCATTGATGTCAACACTAGCTATTTGGATGCTTTACCAAAACCCTTCTGGTTCTGGTAGGATGAGTGGCTTTTGGTTGGTTTGGATCTGGCATGATTTGGTACGCTCTAGTATAGTTTGGTTATGGAATTGGCTTGTTCATGATACTCATGTTCATATTCAGTTAGTTGGTTTTGGTCTAGTGATCGGATACTATCTTGTTTTCTTGCAAGCTTGGCTTGTGGTACCGATGAGGATTTCACCGGTAGAGCTTTAATGAAGATATTTGATGATATGCATAAGTAGTGTTCTTGTAGCTTCCGATATGGTTTCAAGTTACTAATGGTAATCATGTTCGAGACTTGATGGATGGATATCATTTCTTTAGAATGTGGACCTATATTGGGTCCTAGTTGATCTAGGTTATGGAGCAGTTTAATGTAACATGTGGATTGGACTTCTCGATACGTTTTTGAGAAGTCTTACGTGTTGTATATTATTTGTTTGGTCTAAGGTTGACATGCTTTAGAATTATGTAATTGGTTTATTATCTAGTGGTTGACCTGATTATTTATGGTCGGGGGTCTGTATATATATGATCTAAGATCTCATTGTAGATCATCATGGAATAGTATATGTGGGTATGCGATATGTATATGTAATGTGTGAATAATGTAATATCATCCAGGCAGAGGATTCGGTCGATCATTGGAGATTGAATTGGGTTTATATAAGAGTATTTAGTCCTCCAATATAGAGCTTAACTAGAAATGTACTCAGGCATAGGAAATGCTATCTTTCCAGTTCAAACACTTCTCCGGGTTGTAGTCTAGATTTCTATGTAGCCACTGAGACTCCTTTTATGATGAGAAGTGTGCTCTAGGTTTTTGGTCTTCCTACAAGTGTAGGCCCCTCAATTGTAATTCACATACTTACAAAAGAAGTATTATCTAACTGTGGATAGGCTTCCCACCATGTTTTTTCCCTTTACCAGGATTTCCATGTATAAATTGTGGTGTCATGTGGATGGTATTTATTCTTTGATTATTGTTTATGCTTAATTGGTTTAACTTCTATTCTAGTATTTGGTTTAAGCATTCTGGTATTAATGTTTTGGATTCTGGTATTAAAATTATAACTGCTAAATGTTCTAATAATCTAAGACAACTTATTCACCCCCCCCCCTCTCAGTTGTCTTCTAGTTATTTGAATTGTCTAATAGTTTATAGTTAGGGTTTGGGATAGGGTTTAGGGTTAGGACAAATCTCATTGTTGGGGTTGGGGTTAGATTTAGTGTTTGGGTTATCGTTATGTTTGGGGTTATAATTTTTATTATGGTTAGGGTTAGTTTTACAATTAGAATTAGTGTTTACATCATGATCAATATTATAGCTAGAGCTAGGGTTTACATCATGGTTATGGTTATGATTAGGGTTAGGGTTAAGTTTAAGGTTTGGGTTATATTTAGATTTAAGATTAGAATTATGGTTACTATTAGGGTTAGGGTTTAGTGTTATGGTTTGGATTAGGATTTACATCATGGTTAGCATTAGGGTTAGATTTTATATTATGGTTATGTTTAGGGTATGATTTTGGGTCATTGTTAGGGTTATGGATATGGTTAAGGTTTAGGGTTAGGGCTATGTATTATGGTTAGGATTACAGTTAAGTTTTAGGTTATGGTTGTTGGAGTAATATTAAGATAACTATTTAATTATTTATTAGTTAGGTCCTTTAATTGATTTTTCACTTAACCTAAACTTAGGTGCTTTATTTTATCTAGGTGTTACACTTTTTTAGTCTCTATTCACTTAGAGACCACCCTTCTTGTTATTTTTTTTAGCTTGTAGTTGAGCTTAATTTAACTCCCACTTTGTATTTCTTTAGTTCTTCTAAGTTTAGGATTAGGGAATCTATAACTTTCTTTAGAGAGCGTGATTTACTTACTCTAATTGTACCTCCAATATTGTACCTTCAATATTGAATCTTCATTATTTTTATTCCATAATACATAATTCTCTGGTTGTTATAGAGCATACAAGCTTTACTTGATCTCTTTTGTGTGATAGGTTTTTTTCTTGTAGATGATTCTTGGCTTCTCGAGATGATCATCAACTTCTACATGGTATCAGAGTGAAATATTAGCTTCTAAAATGGTTAGGGTTAAGGTATAAGGTTAAGATTTTTTCAATTGGAAGTCAAATATCTCCTTTTTAATAGCTTTAATTACAAGGATTTCATTGATGATTGTGCATTATTTACTATACTTTATGAATCCCTTGCTAAGTGTATGAGAAGTTAGAGTCTACAAATATCCAGCATCATATCTATTCCTCTATTTTGTTATGTTAATTAGTTGGTGTTCCTTTTATTATCATTATTGCAAGACTTTAAATTATCTAATTTATGTTTTTGTTAGGAAGATTTGTGGACTATATTCCATAACCATAAAGGATTTAACAAATTTAAACTAAAAAATTCTTTAAGCAATTTTTTTTACCAATACGATCTCATAAATATTTGTCTTACTTAGCAATGATAAAATGGTTTTGTTAAATTTATTTTAATTAATTTTTTTTGGATAATTGACAATTTATATTTTATTTTTTAAATATTAGATAAATTAAAATTAGTGGTGCTCGGGTTTCGTCTAAAGGGGAGGATGGAGATGGTGAAGGGTATTTTAAGGATGTTATTAGCATTACTTATTTCATGGCCTTTCTAGATTTTCTCCTCATGGGTTTGGTGTTCTCTATTGTATTTTGTCTTTCTCCTATTAGGAGAGGCTTTGTGGGATTGGCTAGAGTGTACATGGTCTTCTTTCTCTGGCTTGTAGCCTTGAAGGATGCTCTCCTCTTTGTCTCTAATGCCTTTATAGGAACTGGCAGTTTTTCTTTTGAAAGGGTGGCTCTTGCTACAATGGACAATATGGAGGTTTCTATTTCAAATGGTGATGTGGATGTAGGAGAGGTGGTGTGCATCATGGTCTTGGCTAATATTTATGATCTGGTGGGTGTGTAGGGTGGTGGTTGATGGTATGATGAAAGACTAAGTATCTGGTCAATTACTGAGAGGGGGGGGGGGGTGAATCAGTAATTAGTAAAACTGATACAAACTTTCCCAATCTCAAAATCAATCTCTTAAAGTAAACTAATCAATGAAATACCATTGTCAAGATAAAAAATCATAACATAAATTGGTTGACTGTTACAACAGTTTAATAGTAAACAACTTCAAACTCGTAAATATCTAAATGGTTTATCATATGTCAACAAACTTCATTTCTCAATGCTTTTGGTTATCATGACTTATCAGAGTAGTTAAGTAGTTAATCAAATCAACCATAAGATAATAACCACCAAAATATTCACCACTTGACACAAATATTTTTGACGTGGACACCCAAATGGGAAAAACCATGGTGAGATGAGACTCACAAAATAACTATCTGAACTCTTCTGAATTTCTCCCTATTAGGAGCCAAGTTTGTTAAAGCTTTATAAAAGTCCTATTAAGAACTAATCCTATTAAGAACCACCCAGTTAAGGGATTGACTACAAATGCCTTGTTAGAAGCAATACCCTGTAAGGAGTAGCCTCGATAGAGGATTTGAAAATACAAGATTATGGATCACCTTGTTAGAGGATTTGAATAGTCACTAAGCTTGTTAGAGCTTACCCAGTTAGGGGATTTCAATTCTGTTGTAATTGTTAGAAAATAATAGGAGTTTTTTGATCTAGCTGAATATCACTACACTTGCTTGATCAGATCCTTTTCATGCTCCTATCTGCCTTTACTCCAACTACAGATACATCATCCAGTTTGGAAACCACACACTCAACTAATCTTTGCCAACTCTACAAACTAAACAACTTCATCGACCTTATAAACAAATTAATTAGGTCAGTAACACAACATAAATCTAATTCTCATAGAAATTACAAACAAGTCAGTTCAAGTATGACCATTGGATTACATAGAAATCTTTGCACATCAATCAAGAAATCCTCGACAACTCCTTGATCACTACTTCATCGATCTCAGTAACTCATCACGCACTTTGCATTATATGCAATATACTTTCTCATTCCCTATACAAAAAGTCATTACAACAACGTGCCAAAAATATTTGAAATTGTCTTCATACAATAATCATATGTGTCTTCATCATTACCGCTCAAAATCTAATCATAAACCAACATAACCAACTTACCAAGCTTAATAAGTTAGGGTTTAACAAAAACAACAGGTAGGGTTTACCAGTTACATCAATAGATAGGGTTTTACAGGTTATCGGTTCAACTCACAGACTTACATACCGGTTTATAGTTTCCTTCACTTAGCTCTTCCTACCGGTTACAAAACAATATCAATAATATCATTACCAATTAATTGAGATCAATGATAACATAACATATCATTAATGCAATCTTCATGCAAATGCCAACAATCTCCCCCTTTGGCATTGATGGCAATACAAATAACAATACCATTGATTGTTGTTGTGATTGTGAATAGGAATCCTAGTTTACATTACCAAGTATTTACCATTCTCTCCATGTCTTCAGCTTGTCACCAGTTCTCCTCCTCATAATCACATAATTCTTCTCCCCCTTTGACAACAAATGCCAAATTAAAAGTAAAACATGTAATGTCAAATTTCACTGTGCAACAACAACAATCTGCAACTTGATGCTCCCCCTATGGATTAACTTCCACTTCTACACTAATCCTTATGTAAAATTCTGCAAGTATCTTAGGGAATGACGTAATCTACATCATGCTCAAATAACCTCATGAAGGGGTACAACCCCTAGCTGACTTCTAAGATACTCAAATGTAGTCTTAGGTAGAGGTTTAGTAAAATATCTGCAAGCTGCTCCTTGGTAGAAACATGCTCTAAGATAACATCTTTACTCTGCACTTTTTCCCTCAAGAAATGATACTCTAATTCAATATGGTTGGTTCGTGCATGCAAAACTGGGTTCTTGGAAATATTCATGGCACTTGTATTGTCACATAAAATCTTTATAGGTTCTGAAATCTCCATCTTAAAACCTTCCATAATGTGCCTCATCCAAATAGCCTATGTGCAATTCATATAAGCTGCAACATACTCAGCTTCAATAGTAGATTGTGAAGTACAACTCTGCTTCTTACTACTCTGTGAAATAAGTCTTCCTCATAGAAAGAATGCTCCACGAGTTGTAATTTTCCGGTCATCAACATTTCCTGCCCAATTTGCATTTGTGTACACCTTCAAATCAAAGTTTCTTCTATATGGATACCATAATCCATAGTCAACAGTACCTTTCAAGTATCTAAAAATCCTCTTGGTTGCTATCAGATGTGTTTCCTTAGGATTCTTCTAGAATCTAGCAACTATGCGAACTACATGAGCTATATTCGGCCTGTTGTGAGCAATATAGTGCAATTTTCCAATAATTGACCTATATTCCTTCTCATCAATAGACTTAGATTCATCTTCCTTAGGCAACTTACAACCTATAACCATTGGTATCCCAACTGGTATACAACCACTCATGCCAAATGTCTTCAAGACCTCTTTCACATACTTAGATTGTGAGATGAAAATACCATTTTTCATTTGTTGTATCTGCAAGCCTATGAAATTTTTTATTTCTCCCACTAAAGACATTTCAAACTCATTTTT
Source organism: Cryptomeria japonica (assembly GCF_030272615.1). Lineage (NCBI taxonomy): Eukaryota > Viridiplantae > Streptophyta > Pinopsida > Cupressales > Cupressaceae > Cryptomeria > Cryptomeria japonica. The sequence goes on from NC_081409.1 coordinate 135,731,116, forward strand.
CATTTCATCTGCAAAACTATTTCTCATGACATCATTACCTCCAAATATGATATCATCTACAAATACTTTGCTGACCAGTATCTTATCTCCTTCAGATTTGAGATATATGTTACTATCATCACTAGTTCTCAAAAATCCTATCTTCATCAGATGTGTATGAATCCTTTCATACCATGCTCTAGGTGCATTCTTTAATCCATATAAAGCCTTATGGAATCTACATACCTTGTCTTTCTCATCAGTCAAAGCATAACCATCTGGCTACTCAATGTATACTTTTTCTTCCAGTATCCCATTCAAAAATGCCGACTTAACATCCTTTTGGTATACCTTGAAATTATTATGACCTGCAAATGCAAGTAAGTTTTTGACACCTTCCAGTCTTTCCAATGGTGTAAAATTCTCACCATAACCGTCTCCTTCCTCTTGTGCATAACCTTTGCAAACCAACTTTGTTGTGAACTACAACACCATCTTCATTCAACTTGTTCATGAATAGCTACTTAGTACCTATTACATTTTTATTTATCGATCGGGGTACTAGGGTCCATGTGTTTTTATTCTCAATTTGATCTAATTCCTCCTCCATAGCTTTAACCCAATGATCATCACCAAATGCTTCCTTAGCAGTTCTTGGTTCAATAGTGGAGATCTGGTGCAGGGCACCTAGCACTCCAAGTTGAAATTTTTTTCTTTTCTTTCAAGTTTGTGTGTTATCTTTGTGATGTAATGATGGACCAACCATTTAGGACTCAGTAGAGCCATGGTTGAGTTGTCCAAGTTTTGGTTTGTGTCAATTGTGTTCAGGATGCTGACAGCCTGAGAAGTAAGATGCTAGTTAGTTCATGATTAAAGTACTCTAGATGAATGCAATCATGTATTAGGGTTCACTTGTGCTGTGCTTAGGTCTTCTAGGGTGTTTGAGGACCTTCAGGAGTCTAAAAATACATTAGAATGCAAAATTGCATCCTAGAGCCAAAAGTTGTAAAAAGTTGCTAAGAAACATTTGGCAATTTCTTGCAAAAGTTGCACTTTTTGGATAAGGCATTAAAATTTGGTTGAACCAACTGAAATAGGGGAATAAAAGCCAAAATTCACTTCATTTTACGAGTTGGAGGATTGGAAATGAAAAAGCAAGGTTTTCGTTTGTGAAGCAATATTGTTTCCACTAACTTTTGATAGTTTTTGACTTGTTTTCATTGCTTGTATGGTCCAGTACAAACTAGATGGTGTAAAATAATTTCCATCCTTGAGTGTTCATTATATTTTCTTTCATTAAGGTTGATTTTCTGGTTTTATTGTTGTAGGTTGCAAAGATCTATTCCATTCGTTGCAACTAGGTCCAAAACCCTTACAAGTAGGGTTTAAGAGCAAGAAAATGGCTCTAACCTAGGCATTCTTTGATGTCATTTATTGAAATCACTAAGAATGATAGGTTAGGGTCTATACATAGCATTAGGATAGGATTTGTGGTTTTGCAGGTCCTTATGGAGGAAAAATAATGAAGCCCTAAGCTCATCGTTGGGAGTAGGTGAGTTAGGACAACAAGAAAAGTGTGATTTATGAGCACAAAGGGATTGGTGCAGGACCAAGTGCCATATGAATGGAAATCTCTCAGAGTTCCCTTGAATATTCCTACACTATTTGGAGTAGGAGAATTGACTAGTGAATAGTTTTAGACCCATGTTGCCAAGTCACTCGGTGAGGCCTAAACCGTTCAAAATAGGCAACATTGGAAACCCCACTTGTACGAATAACCCAGATGCACTTTTCCAATATTGTTTGTAATTTATAAAAGGGTACTTGAATCCATGATTTATTTATATCCTTTTTTCAGACTTTTGCAAACTAAGACCCTAAAACCACATAGGGAGGGTTAATGCAATTAGGCCTATTCTAAGTCGGTATGGACCTAGAAGGGTTAGGAAGATAAAGGGATGGGTTTGGTGAGCCTTAAACCTAAAAATACTTTATAGTCACCTAGTAGATGCATTGGGAATATATAGCAAGTGGTTGTGTGTTAAGATCCTTGCAGGAAGGGTTGGAGTCCAGGAGAGGAGTGTGTGTGTGTGATTGAGGTGGCAACCTCAAGTGGTGGAGTTGTTTGTCTAAAGCCATTGATTATATGTAGGAGGGAAGCCAAAGAGGTTCAGACCTTGGAGGTATCATTATCATAACCCCTACTAAGTGCCATTGGATGGTCTTGAGTAGTTGAAGGGTTGAGTAGGAAAAGTCACTCAAGAAGGTGAATTAAACTAAGCTCCAAGACTCTCTGCATCAGAGTGGTATCAGAGCCATTCTTTGAAAGATTTGGTGTATGTTAGATTGTGAAGAATCAAAAGCAAGTTCAATGCCTTCAAAGGCAATGACTCTAGAAGCCATCCAGAAGATGCTGGCAGAGATGATTGAAGGATTGAAGGATGCAAAAGGAAGTAGAGGAACCAAAGAGGCTAAGAAGGAGAAGGGGAAGGTTAAGATAGAATGGGGTGATGAGACTAATGAAGAAGTGGAAGATGGAGAGGAACCAACAACAGTCACCATGCCTCAAGACCAAAAGCTCTTCTTGGATGCAATCAAATCTATTTCTAAAGACAACCTGGATGGATTACCCACCTATGGAGGAAACCTCAATTGAGAGATTGGATAGAGGATCTAAATAATCACTTTGATTACAAAGAAGTTGAAGAAGAGAAAAGAGTCAATGTGGCCAAATCAAGATTGAGAGGACCAACATTGGTTTGGTGGAATATGATGCAAGAAGAAAGGATACAAGAAGGCAAAAAGAAGATAAATTCATGGGAACGTATGAAGATCAGAATTATGGCACAATTCCTTCCAGAAGATTATGAAGTTCAAATCCATATGAGACGGCAAAAAATGAAACAAAGAGAGTTAGATGTCAATCCATACACTGAGGAATTCCACAAACTCGGTTTGAGGGCTAGGAAGCATGAGAATGAAGTGGAGAAGTTGGCCAGGTACATGAATGGTCTTAGACATAATATACAAGATTAGTTAAGCATCCTCACACTAGACACTGTCCATAAGTGTTTTTAGTTGGCCATAAGGGAAGAAGAGAAGATAAAAAGGAGGAGTGAACAAAATCAGAAACAAAGGGGAGGTAAGAATTTCAGAGGTAGAGGAAACTTTAGTAGAGGAAAGCAATCACCAAGAAATGAAGAGTAGCAAGGCCAAGATGGAAGTGAGGACTCTCAAAGAGGAGCATTTAGAGTATCCTATAGAGGAAGGAGCAATTTTAGGGGTAGGTTTGGAAACTCGGGAAGAGGAAACACAGTTTTCACCGATAGGTGTTATCATTGTAATCAAGTTTGGCATACCATGAGTAAGTGCCCAAGAAAAGCCTCAAGCTCCACAAGCTCATACATGGGGGAAAGAAGAACTCAATTGTTGCAAGAGGAGGACACTCAGGTGTAACTTCTTCAATCAGCAAGGCAGGGCTAGTGACAAATGAAGAAAAGTTCATGATGAGGAGAACAATGCTCAAGAGCCACCACAAAGGAAAATTTTGTTTAGGACCACTTGTAGGTCAGATGGGAAGATTTGTAAAGTGATTGTAGATTCAGTTTCCACTGATAATATTGTCTTAGTTGAAATTGTGGACAAACTCAAACTAAAACAATTGCCTCATCTCACTCCTTAAAAGGTATCATGGCTCAACCAAGGCCAACATGTCTTGGTTGATGAACAAGCATGGGAGGATTTTAAGATTGGTGAGTATAAGGATAGATTAATATGTGACATATTGCCTATGCATGCCTGTCATTTGCTGTTGGGACATCCATGGAAATATGATGTGAGAGCTACTCATGATGGAGAAAAGAACATCTATCTTATCACCAATAATGGGAATAAGTACCAAATGGATCCACTACCTGACCCAAAGGAAGAAAAACAAATAGGCTCAAGTGTGATGTTGATGAGAGGTAAAGAGTTTCTTAGAGTGTTGAAGCAAGAAGGACATCAAGGCCATGCTATAGTGTTGAAGCCTAGAGATGAAGCTAAGGCAGATCCAATGAGTGAAGTGCCTCAAGAGGTGCAAGGTCTACTCAAAAAATATGCAGAAGTGATAAGGGATGACATGCCTGATTCCTTGCCTCCAATGAGAGGTGTGAATCATCAAATAGACTTAATACCAAGGGCCAATTTTCCAAATAAAGTTACCTATAAAATGACACCTAGTCAAAATGAAGAGATCGCCAAACAAGTGCAAGAACTCTTGGACAAAGGGTTTATCAAGAGGATTTTGATTCCCTGTTTTGTTCCTACTATGTTAGTGCCTAAAAAGGGAGGCAAATGGAGAATGTGCACGGAGTCTAGAGAAATCAACAAGATTACTATAAGGTACCGATTTCCCATGCCAAGGATTGAGGACCTATTGGACAATCTAGGAGGTGCAAGCTATTTCACAAAGGTGGAATTGAAGTCTAGTTATCATTAGATCAGAATTAGACCCGGAGATGAATGGAAGACAACCTTTAGAACCAATGTAGGCCTATAGAGTGGTTGGTGATGCCATTTGGCCTCGCCAATGCACCTAGTACCTTCCAAATGATCATGAATGAAGTCTTAGTTGATTTTATTGGAGGATTTTTTATTGTGTATCTTTGTGACATTTTGACCTACAACAGATTCAAGGAGGAACACCTCGAGCATATGGAGATGGTCTTGAAGAAGTTGAAGGAGGCTCAAGTCAAGATTAACCTTGAAAAAGGCAAGTTTTTGAAAAAAGAGCTTGTATACCTTGGTTTTGTTATTTCTCATGGATGTTTAAAGATGGATCCAAGTAAGGTAGAAGAAATACTTAATTGGCCTATCCCTAGGGGCATTAGTGAAGTTAGAAGCTTTCATGGAATGGTATCTTTTTAATCGGAAGTTTGTGAGAAATTTTAGCCATGTTTGTGATCCTATTCTCAATACCATTAAAGGAGGGATTAAGTTTCACTTTAAGTGGATAGAGGAAGCCAATAAGGGGTTTGAAATGTTGAAAGCCAAGATAGTAGACCTACCAACCCTTAGATTGCCTAATTTCAATCAGCTGTTTACAGTAGAATGTGATACAAGCCAAAGGGCAATAGGGGCAGTTTTAAACCAAGACAGACATCCTATAGCTTTCTTCTCAGAAAAGTTGAATGAAGCTAAGAAAAGGTACTCCACATATGACTTGGAGCTGTATGCAATGGTTCAAGCATTGAAAAAATGGCATCACTACTTGCTGCCCAAAGAAATTGTAGTCTTCACTGACAACCATGCCCTTAGTTTCCTCAAAGGGCAAGAGAAGTTGAACCAAAGACACCTAAAGTGCATTGAGTAATTATAATCCTATACATTCACTATCAAACACAAGAAAAGGACATCCAACAAAGTAGTTGATTCACTAAGTAGGAGAGTCATGACTATGCAGGAAATACAATTGCAAAGTGTTGGTTTGAGTGAGTTAAAGGACCTCTATAAGGATGATAAGGATTTTGCAGAGATATATAATGTTTGTTCTGATTTTTCTAACACATCTTATTCAAAATACATGATACAAGAGGGGTTTCTATTCAAAGGACATCTTCTTTGCATACCTCAATGTTCTATGAGGCAAAATATTATCCAAGAAAAGCATCAAGGAGGTCTAGTAGGTCATTTTGGCATTGATAATACTTTGGAGCAGGTTGGTAGGTTTTATTATTGGCCCATGTTACAATCAGAAGTGATAGTTTTTGTGGATAAATGTACCATTTGTCAAAGAGCAAAAGGAACCTCAAGTAATGTAGGTCTATATGAACCCTTGGTCATACCTCAGAGGCCTTGGGAATGTTTGAGCATGGATTCTGTGTTAGGCTTGTCTAGGACCCCAAGAGGATTTGATAGTGTGTATGTGGTGGTAGATAGGTTCAGATAAATGGCACATTTCATACCTTGCAAGAGTACCAATGATTCCACCTATATTGTAGGCCTCTTCTTCAAGGAGATAGTTAGAATTCATGTTCTTCAAATCAGCATTGTTAGTGATAGAGATGTGAATTTTTTTAGCCACTTTTGGAGGACACTTTGGAGGAAATTGGGCACCAAGTTATCTTTTTCATCTACCTATCATCCTAAATTAGATGGTCAAATAGAGATATTCAACCAGTCATTGGGTAACTTGTTAAGATGTCTTACCAAACAACATGGGAAGACTTGGGATCTGGTACTTGTACAGGCAAAATATGCATATAATGACTCAGTGAACCGTAGAAAAGGTAAAAGTTCTTTTGATATAGTGTATGGATTCCATCCTGGGGGCATATTAGAGCTCAGAGATCTTAGTTCAATGGCACCTAAGAGTGCACAGGGGGAGAACTTTGCAGAAGGTATTGAAGAAGTTCATGATAAGGTAAGGTTGTCCTTACAACAAAAATTTGAGCAGTATAAGGTTCAAGATGATAAAATAAGGAGGAAAGTACAATTTAAAGTAGGAGACTTAGTGCTGGCATACCTTAGGAAGGAGAGACTTCTGAAAGGGCCGCCTATCAAGCCCATGATGAAGAAAATTGGACCTCTCCAGGTGGTGAACAAGTATGGGTAGAATGGATATGAGGTTGAACTTCCTCCTACCTTGGAGATATCTCCTATTTTTAATGTATGTGATCTCTATCCATACAAGCGAGAGTCACCAACAAGTCAGATAGACATGCCATCACCGGTTCAGGAAGATTGGATAAATGATTTGCCACCTAGTCAACTGGTTGAGTAAGAGAGTGTCTTGGATACCAAGATAGTAAAAAAGACAAGGAAAGGAGTCTAACAACACTATCTTGTCAAGTGGAAAGGCTTAGCTAATTCAAATTCCATGTGGATGTCTGAGGCAGATATACTTCAGCATGGAGTGGATATTGTAGACCCTTTAACTCAAGGGACTTGAGTTCTTTGACCCAGGGGAGTATGGTGCAGGGCACCTAGAACTCCAAGTTGAAAGTTTTTTTTTTCTTTAAAGTTTGTGTGTTATCTTTGTGATGTAATTATGGACCAAACATTTAGGACTCAGTAAAGCAATGGTTGGGTTGTCCAAGTTTTGGTTTGTGTCAATTGTGTTTAGGATGCTGATAGCTTGAGAAGTGAGATGCTTAGGTAGTTCATAAGTAAAGTACTCCAGATGAATGAAATCATGTATTAGGGGTCATTTGTGTTTTGTTTAGGTCTTATAGGGTTTTTGAGGACTTTCAGGAGTCTAAAAATGCATTAGAATACAAGATTGCATCCTGGAGCCAAAAGTTGTAAAAAGTTGTTGAGCAACATTTTGTAATTTCTTGCAAAAGTTGCATTTTTTGGTTACAACCATTAAAAGTTGGTTGAACCAACTGAAATAGGGGCATAAAAGACAAAATTTACTTCATTGTACGAACTAGAGGATTGGAAATGCAAGAGCAAGTTTTTGGTTTGTGAAACAATCTTGTTTCCATCGGTTTTTGACAGTTTTTTACTTGTTTTCATTGCTTGTACGGTCTAGTATGTACTAGATGGTGTAAAATAATTTCCATCCTTGAGTGTTCATTGTATTTTCTTTCATTAAGGTTGATTTTCCAGTTTGATTGTCCTAGGTTGCAGAGATTTCTTCCATTCTTTGATCTAACCTAGGCATTCTTCTATGGCCCCTATTGAAATCATTAAGAATGATAGGTTAGGGTATATACATAGCTTTAGGATGGGATTTGTGGTTTTCTAGGTCCTTGTGGAGGAGAAACAATGAATCCCTAGGCTCACCACTAGGAGTAGGTGAGTTAGGACTAGAAGAAAAGTGTCATTTATGAGCGCATGGGGATTGGTGCAAGAACAAGTGTCATATGAATAAAAATCCCTCTGAACTCCCCTCAAGATTCCTAAATTTTTTGGAGCAAGAGATGTGACTGGTGAAGAGTTTTAGACCCATCTTGCCAAGTCACCCAATGAGGCCTAAACCATTCAAAATAGTGCAGCATTGGACAACCCACTTGTATGGATAAAATTGATGCACTTTTCTTGTATTGTTTGTAACTTCCAAAAGGGTACTTGAATCCATGATTTATTTCTAGCCTTTTTTGGGACTTTTGAAAACTAAGACCCTAAAACCGCCTAAGGAGGGCTAATGCAATTAAGCCTATTTTGAGCTGGTATGGACCTACAAGGGTTAGGAAGCTAAAGTGATGGGTTTGGTGAGCCTTAAACCTCAAAATAATTTAAATTCACTTGGCAGATACATTAGAAATCCATAGAAGTGGTTGTGTGTTAAGATCCTTGCGGGAGGGGTTGGAGCCTTGGAGATGAGTGTGTGTGTGATTGAGGTGAAAACCTCAAGTGGTGGAGTTGTTTGTCCAAAACTATTGGCTATACCTAGGAGGAAAGCCAAAGAGGTTCAGACCTTGGAGGTCTCATTAGCATAACCCCTACTAACTGCCATTGGAAGGTCTTGAGTAGTTGAAGGGTTGAGTAGGACAAGTCACTCAAGAAGGTGAATTAAACCAAGCTCCAAGACTCTCTCCATCAAGATCATGCAAGAATTTTATCTGATTCTTGTTTTTGTTAGTACTCCAACATCCTTATCCCCAATAATATATTCAGGATTATGATTCAATCTCACATATCTTTGAATAACATGATCATTATCTTAAGGTTCAACTTCATCATTATCATCACCTTCGGAATTTGTTTGTTCCAGTTGAACTAGTGCATCAATATTTGCTTTACCAGTTTCAAATTTCACAGTTTCTGGTTCCAAAAACAAAATGCAATTATCTTCATCCTTCTTCTCCAAACTGGTTTCCTCTGAGACTTCAGGATATTCATCCACTCGAACATCAACACTCTCAATAATTCTCCATGTCTGGTTGTTAAAACACTTGTATGCCTTAGTCTTGGTAGAATAGCCAAGAAATATACCTTCATCACTTTTAGCCTTAAATTTTCTAATATAATAACCTCTCTTAATAAAACATTTTCTTCCAAATATCTTGAAATAACTAACATCAGGTGATCTTCCATACCGGTTTTGATAAGGAGTCTTGTCCTTACCTCTTTTTACTAGAACTCGGTTCATAGTGTAGAGAGTTGTGCGGACAACTTCTCTCCAAAAAGTTTTCACTACACCTCCTTGTATCAACATTGTCCTAGCAACTTCAACAATTGACTGGTTGTTCCTCTCTACGATACCATTCTATTGTGGTGTCCTTGGTGTATAAATTTTTTGTTTGATACAATTTTCTTCACAATGCCTAGTAAATTCACTGCCTCGATCTGTCCTCAGACACTTTATCTTCTTACTACTCTCCTTATCAGCTAAGGACCTTAATGCCTTGAACTTACCAAACAAGTTAGTCTTATCCTTCAAGAATGTGACCCACATCATCCTTCAGAAATCATCAATGAACATCATAAAATATATGTCACCTTGAATACTTTTTGTTCTTATTGGTCCACAAAGATTTGTATGAACAAAATCTAACAAATGTTCTGCTGAAAAAGACTTGCTCTTGAAAGTTGAGGATGTCATCTTTCCCAACTGACATTATTTGCATAGAGAATTAACCAGTTTGTCCAACTGAGGCAAACCTCTCACTATCTTGGACTTACTCACTTTAACAATGTTTTCAAAGTTTATATGACAAAATCTCCAATGCCAAAGCCAACTATAATCTATTTTTACAATTAAATAGTTGTTGAATTTAGGATTAAGGTGAAATAGGTTACCTTTAGTTTGCTTCCTAGTTGCAATCAGTTCACTTTTGTTGTCATAGATTTTGCACATACCATTTTTAAACTCCAATGAGTATCCTCTTTCATTGAGTTGTGCCACACTCAAAATATTGTGCTTTAAACCTTCAACCTAGTAGACATCATCTGCACTACTCTTTCCATTAAGAGAAATAGTTCCCTTACATTTAACCATGCAGAATGAGTCATTACCAAATCTTACAACTCCACCATCAAAGAAATAAATTTGCTCTGATCACCAATCATATGATGTGAACAACCACTATCAATGATCCAATCATTAGAGTTATCCATCCTAGATACTAATGCCTTCTGGTCTGATATCTCTTCTTTAATAGCTACAAACACAATATCTTCATTAGCATCACCATCAGATTTCTCATCAAGGATACCACCATCAACAACAATAAGACAATCTCTTTTTCCTTTAACCTTATACTTCTTGAATTTCTATTGTTTGTGCTCATTTTCACCATTAGGATAGTTAGCAGCTATGTGTCCAATCTTGTTGCATGCAAAACATTTCAAAGGTAATTTACCTCTATATTTACTAGTGCCTCTAGGAAACCACTTGTCCAACAATGCTTCAAGATAAACTAAATTTTCTTCATCATCAGCTTCTCCACTGGATCTGGATTTATAATTGTGACTAGCATCTCTACTTTTTCTCACAAATGGGTTAGAAACAGAATCTCTAAATGCAGACTTAGATTTTTGTACACTACCATCATAACCGTTTAATTTAAAAGCATTAAGTTTGCCAATGATGGAGTCAACAGTTACCTTAGTTTTGTCAATGGACTTTGGTTCATAAATGGTTGCAACACGGATAACATAGATCGGTAACAGGGTTCTTAGTACCTTACTGATCACTATGGCATCTTCCACTTTCCCTCTCGCACTCTTAATTTCACCGACTATCTCTTTTATCCTTTGACCATACTACTGGATATTCTCACCTTCAACCATCTGCATTTTATCAAACTTTCCTCTTCGACTCTCTTCTTTATCAACCTTAACATGTTCATCACTGCTATAAGTCTCTTTACATTTTTGCCATACCTCTTGTACAGTCTCTAGACCATGAACATCTACATATTTAACATTAGACAAAGAACTGATAATGGCCTCTAATTCTTGATGGTTTTCTTGTTGCTCTTTCTTCTAATCATCAATAAAAATCCTAGTAGGTGCAACATATTTAGTATTGACATGTTCCCAATACTGACTTCCCAGACTCTTGATGTAAATTTTCATTCTGTCAGTCCATATCCTATAGTTCTCTCTATTAAACTTCAAACCTCCCTTCTTCATCATGAACTTCAATATCTTTACCTCAAGCTGTTAGGCCTAGATCTTAGAGGACCTAAGATGCTCTGATACCAATTCATGGTATGATGAAAGAATAAGTATCTGATCAATTATTGAGAGGGGGGCGGGGTGAACTGGTAATTACAAAAACTGATACAAACTTTCCCAATATCAAAATCAATCTCTCAAAGTAAACTAACCAATGAAATACCATCGCCAAGATAAAAACTAATAAGATAAATCGGTTGACTGTCACAATAGTTTAACAATAAACAACTTCAAACTCATAAATTTATAAATGCTTTATCATATGTCAACAAACTTCATTTCTTAATGCTTCTAGTTTTCATGACTTATCAAAGTAGTTAAGTAGTTAATAAAATCAGCCATAAGATCATAACCACAAAAACCTTCACCACTTGACACAAATATTTTTGACGTGGAAACCCAAATGGGAAAAACCACGGTGAGATGAGACTCACAAAATAACTATCTGAACTCTTCTAAAGTTCACCCTATTAGGAGCCAAGCCTGTTAAAACTTTACAAAAGTCATGTTAAGAACTGATCTTGTTAGGAATCACTTGGTTAAGGGATTGACTATAAATGCCTTGTTAGAAGCAATACCCTATAAGGAGTAACCTCGGTAGAGGATTTGAAAACCCAAGCTAATGGATCACCTTGTTAGATAATTTGAATAGTCACCAAGCTTTTTAGAGCTTACCCAGTTAGGGGATTTCAATTTTGTTGTAATTGTTAGAAAACAACGGGAGTTTGCTCATCTATATGAATAGCACTATACTTGCTTGATAAGATCCTTTTCATGCTCATATCTTCCTTTACTCAAACTGCAGATACATCATCCAGTTTGGCAACCACACACCCAACTGATCTTTGCCAATTCTATAAACTAAACAACTTTGTCGACCTTATAAACAAATCAATTAGGTTGGTAACACAACATAAATCTAATTGTCATAGATATTACAAACAAGTTGGTTCAAGTATGACTGTTGGATTACATAGCAATCTTTGTACACCAATCAAGAAATCCTCGACCACTCCTTGATCACTGCTTCATCGATCTTAGCAACTCATCACGCGCTCTGCATTATATGCAATATACTTGCTCATTCCTTAGACAAAAGATAGTTACAACAATGCACCAAAAACACTTGAAATTGTCTCCATACAATAATCATACATGTCTTCATCATTACCGCTCAACATCAAATCATAAACTAACATAACCAACTTACCAAACTTAATCGGTTAGGTTTTAACAAAAACAATAGGTAGGGTTTACCGGTTACATATATAGATAGGGTTTTACCGGTTACCGGTTCAACTCACAAACTTACACACTGGTTTACTATTTTCTTCACTTAGTTCTTCCTACTGGTTACACAAGAATATCAACAATATCATTACCTTTTAATTGACATCAATGACAACATAACATATCATTAATGCAATCTTCATGCAAATGCCAACAGTGGTGCTTTTATTTCTCCGATGATCTTTTGTGCGATAGTTGCGGTATTTTCCTTGGTTTCTAGAGATGCCATTGTTTTAGGTGTTAGAATTGAGGGTTTTTGGTGTACAATTATGGGTTGTTTGGGGTTTCATTTCTAGACTTATAATGTTCTCTTCTATGGCCTACTTGGTTAGTTTAGAGTTAGTAGTTCCTCTTTTGGCAATGACCTATAGCTACATGAAATCTTCTTTTGGGGGTTTTGATATTTTGTTCCCATGCTCTATGGATGTTTTGATTTTTTGTTCCCTTATTCAAATTGGGATGGCCTCTTTGTTGGGTTTTTTTTGAGGTCCCACCTTTGTTCCTTTTTTGGCAATGACCTATAGCTGCTTGAAATCCCACTTTTGTGGTTTTGATGTTCTATTCCCTTATTCTGTGGAGGTTTCGATTCTCTATTCTCGTGTTCCACTTGGGATAGCTTCTTTGTTAGGTTTCTTCATTGGGGATACCTTTGTTCTACTTTCTTAGTGGTATCTATACAATGGTTGTTGGCCATTTGGTGGAATTGATTATGTGTTGCATTGATGTTTTGTCATTGATGCCAACACTAGCTATTTGGATGCTTTAGCGGTACCCTTCTGGTCCCAATAGGTTGAGTGGTTTTTATGTGATTTGGATCTGGCATGATCTAGTAGGCTCTGATATAGTTTGGTGATGGAATTGTATTGTCCATCATACTCATGTGCGCATATTTGGTCAGTTAGTTCTAGTCTGGTGATCAGATGCTATCTTGTTTGCTTGGAAGTTTGGCTTGTGGTACCGACGAGGGTTTCATGGGTAGAGATTTTGATGGAGATCTTTGATGAAATGCTTAAGTGGTATTGGTGTATCTTCTGGTGAAGTTTTAGGATGCTATTGGTGATCATGTTTGAGACTTGGCAGATCGAGATCATTGTTGTGGTGTGTGGACATAATCTGGGTCCTAGTTGATCTACGTTATGGGCCGACTTTAATATAACGTGTGGATTGGACCTCTCGATGTATTTCTTGGATCTCTTATGTGTTGGATATTATTTGTTTGGTCTCAGGCTAACATGGTTTGTAATAATGTAAAGATAAACATTGGTTAAAAGCTATGGAAGAAGAGTTGGATCAGATTGAGAAAAATCATACATGGACTTTGGTTACCCAGTCTAAAAATAAAAATGTTATTGGAATTAAATGGGTTTTTAGAAATAAATTGAATAAAGATGGTCAAGTTATAAGGAATAAGGCTAGATTGGTTTGTAAAGGATATTCTCAGAAGGAAGGAATTGATTATGGAGAAACTTTTGCACTTTTAGTTAGGATTGAAGGTGCAATATTATTTCTTGCCTATTCTGCTTGTAAAAAATATAAGGTTTATTAGATGGATGTTAAATGTGCATTTTTGAATGGGGATCTTGATGAGGAAGTTTATATTGAGCATCCTCATGGATTTTTACTATCAGATGATACATATATAGTTTGCATGTTAAGTAAAGCTTTATATGGATTGAAACAAGCACCTAGATCTTAGTATGCAAGATTGGATAAATATCTTTTGAAGCTTGGTTTTACTAAGGGCAGTGCTGACAGTAATTTTTATTATAAAATCACTGATAATGATATACTGATTGTTGAAGTATTTATTGATGACATTATCTTTGGAGGTGAAATAAGTTATGCATAGAATTTTCAAAGAATATGGAGAAAAAAATTGAGATGTCTATGATTTGTGTGATATTTTGCCAAGATAAAGGGCACATTGAAAAGAACAAAAGAGAGACAAAAGTATGACAATGGCAAACTGTATTCTCATCAATATACAAATGATCAATTGGATTCTACAATACAATAAATATGGGCTTGCTTATATAGGCAAGGCCATATGGATATGTGAGCATGCAATCAAGACATGTGGCTCAATGAGAAACGAGGGTAGGTAGGAGAAATAATATAATATTCCACAAGAGGTGGATGACCCACTGAATGTGGAGTGTAACAGCAAGATAAGACCACAAAAGGTGGAATTTATCCTACAAGCTATATCCCTATGTGCACACTTCCCTAAGTTAACTGAAGTAAAGTGTAATAATATCCATGATGAATAATAATTTACACCAACACCCCCCCTTATGTGCAACTTAGGGGAATGAAGACCCAAATCAACAATGCAAGATGGGTGTCGGCTACTAGGCCATGATAGGTATCCATGTACAATATACAAATGCAAGCAAACCTATGCAATGCATTCTCTCACAAACAGAGAAAGGGAGAAAACCAAGTGGAAAAAAATTCCCCCCCAAAAGAGAGATGAATGTATAAAAGACTCTCAAAGAAGAAGGACAAAACCTCAAGGAGGAAAAAGTTCCCCCATAAGAGAGGAAGGAGAATTCAGCTAACCCCCCCTAATGAGACATCCCACACCCCTAGAGCTCATAGCTACTGGAACTTACTCTTAGTGAAGGGTTTGGTGAATATGTCTGTAATTTACTCCGCTGTAGGACAATACTGCAAATCAATGACCTACTCCTGAATTAGCTCTCGGATGTAGTGCATTTGATTCTTGATGTGTTTGGTCCACTGATCCTGGACCAGGTTCTTCAAGATTGTAATAGCACTATGATTGTCACAATGTAGAACTATCGGTTGTGGAGTGGTGAACCCAAACCCTGTGATAATCTACTAAAGCCAAATGGTCTCAGTCATTGTGTTAACAACTCCTTGATACTTAGCCTTAGTTGAAGAGAGAGTAATAGCATGCTGCTTCTTGCTTTGCTAATAAATGGGGCCTGTACAAAGGTGGAAGCTATAACAAGAAGTAGACTTACAATCATTAAGATTGCCAGCCTAATTGGA
The DNA here is from genome assembly GCF_030272615.1 of Cryptomeria japonica. Taxonomy (NCBI): domain Eukaryota; kingdom Viridiplantae; phylum Streptophyta; class Pinopsida; order Cupressales; family Cupressaceae; genus Cryptomeria; species Cryptomeria japonica. Next base: position 135,746,515 of record NC_081409.1, read on the forward strand.
GTCTGTGTAACCAACCAAGCAAAGTCTTGTGCCTGCTGCATAGTGAATCCCATAGTGATGCATACCCTAGATGTAGTGAAGGATACGTTTGGTGGCTTTCCAGTGAAGGTCATGTGGTTCCTGCATGAATCGGGAAACCATGCCAACTGGAAATGAAATATCAATGTGTGGGAGTCAAGTAAATAAAACAACCCACAAGTTGGCGATACAATGTGGCATCAACTAGAGGAGAAGAGCACTTAGCCTCAAGCTTGACTCCTGAAAGAAAGGGAGTTGGTGCAGGCTTACAATTATCCATATGAAAGCAGGCAAGTAGATCAAGAGCATACTTGGGCTGCAAAAGAGTAACCCTGGAAGATGACTGTGAAATCTTTATCTCGAGAAAGTAGTGCAAAAAACCCAAGTCATTCATAGAAAATCGGTCATTCAAAGCAGATTTGACACTGCTAATGATAGACGTGGTGCTCCCTGTAATGATCAAATCATCAACATAGAGCACAAGTATGAAGTGTGAGTCATCCTGATGCAAAATGTAGACATTCCGATCGGAATGAAACCTAGTGAACCTTGCGGAGAGCAGAAAGGAATCCAATTTGGCATACCAAGCCCTAGGAGCCTACTTAAGGCCATCGAGATATTTCCTTAGTCTGCAAACCAAGGAAGAATCTTGGATGACACCCTGTGGCTGCTGCATATAAATCTCCTCATCAAGATCCCTATGAAGAAAAGAACTCTTCACATCCATCTGATGTATATCCCAACCATGAGTTGTGATAATAGCAAGTGTCAAGTGAATAGAGTTCATCTTGGCTACGGGCGCTAAGGTCGTAGTATAGTCAACACCTGGAATCTGAGAGAAACCTTTCACAACAAGTCAAGCCTTATAATTATCCACGCTACCATTCGTTGCAAACTTGGTCTGATAGAACCACTTACATCAAACCATCTTTCTCCCCTTAGGGAGAGGGACTATCTCCCATGTGTTGTTCCACATCAAGGAACTGTACTGTTCCTCCATGGCTTAGTCCTACTCAGGAACCCCTGATGCTTCCTGAAATGTCTGTGGATCAAAAGCGATAGCAATGTATCCATGTCAAAGATCTTGATGCTATGATCAAGTCCTCTATGTATCTCAAGGATCCCTAACAAGAGAACCTGCTGACTCAAGTGTCTATCGATCCTACCAAGGTCTAGGTGGAGGTAGAGAACGAGGCTCCTCAACTACAAGTGGACCCTGTGAAGGTGTAAGCCTGTGAGTTAGAGTTGAAGGAGTCTCATCATCTAAATCAATAGCATCACTATCCATAATGGAGGAAGGTGGAGGAGGTAGAGAGGCTAAGCTAGGAGAGATTTCCTCAAAATGAACACTCCTCTTAATAAACACCTCATGTGTCTCAGGATCCATCAATCGATATGCCTTAACACCCTCAAGATATCCAACAAAAATACAAGGCCTACTTTGAGGTTCCAATGCCTTGTGTTTCTATGGAGGAATGCGAGCCCATGCTGGACATCCAAAAACTCAGAAATGTCTCACAATCAATTTCCTACTAGCCTAAGCCTCAAAAGGAATAATACCTATCAAAGATTTGTGAGGAACCCGATTTTGGATGTGTGTGGCACAACTGATAGCCTCTGCCCAAAAGGCAGAATCAAGAGAACATGTATGTATCATACAGCTAGCCATTTCTTTGAGAGCTCTATTCTTGCACTCTACAACTCTATTCTGCTATGGAGTGTAAGCAACAGAATGTTGAAGATCAATCCCCTCAAATATGCAAAAAATTCTCAAGTCTTTTATTCACATATTCCCTTCCATTATCTGTATGAAGAACCTTGACCACTTTCATGGATTGCTCCTCCACATGAGCCTTGAAGTCCCAAAATTTGTCAAACACTTCACTCTTATGAATAAGAAAGTAGACCCAATTTAAGTGGGAGTAGTCATCAATGAAGGTGATGGAAATGGACTCACTACATCACTGTGAACAAGTTGAAGAACATCCAAATCTCTCCAAGCTTTCCTGTTATCAAACTTCTCCTCAGGATTCTTGCCCATGAAACATCCTAAACATACACCCTCTAAAAAATTGATTCGAGGTAGACCTACGACCATGTCTTTAGTCCTGAGTTGTTGAAGATAGTGGTAGTTAAGGTCACCAAAGTGCTCATGCCATAGCTTACTTTCAGAATTTGAATGAGTAAGCAAGGTCATAGAAGGAGAACTTGGCACAAAGTGGGAGAATTAATAAAGCCTTGATTTTCCATTTACTTGTCCCACTACTACCAAGACATCATTATCAGGTTCCTTTACCACAACAAAATCAGGTTTAAACTCAACCTTTTTCCCATTTCTATAGTGAGTGATTTGGTAGATAGAGAGAAGATTGGTAGATAGGTTAGGAACATAGAGAACATTCTCAAATGTTCCATCATCCATGTCAATTGTACCTTTCCCTTCAACCTCAATTTGTGTATGATTACCTATGTAAATGTGAGGTACCTTTGATGGCTCGAATGAAGAATGAAGAAAAATGTTGCTTTGTAGAACCAATGTGATAAGAGGCACCCGATTCAAGTATCCACTTCTGTGAAGAACCTATTGTAGCCACAAATGCTTGCCCTTTTCCCTTACACTGTGAGGAAGAGGATGGATATGAATCCTTCTTGTTGTAGGCAGATTGAAAATTGATGTTATTTTTCTTAATAAGATTTCTCAACTCATCAACTTTCTTGGCGTGGCATCGATGCTCATCATGACCATACTTCTTGCAATAAGAACAAGTTGGTTTATCCTTATTAGGTGGAGTCCCCTTCTTGGAAGAGGATGAAAAATCTCCTTGTGATGGAGAGGAGGATTGTCTTTTTTCTTGTTGTGGTTTTGACTTAGATTACTTCTTGTTGTTGTTGGAATCTTTGCCTTGAATCCCTTGATTCCCTTGATTAGCCACCAAAGCCTTGGACTTTTAAGACTTGAGAATCTCCATGTTCAACAACTTAGATTGTTCCAACATCAATATTTTTGTGAAAGCATCAAATGTAGGCATAGTGTAAGAACTCCCCACTATCAAATGATGAGTTTGAAAGCTAGAAACAAATGATGTCTACTTAGGTGCGAGCTTGTCCAACAAGTTGAATATCAATTGAGCATCCTTTTTGTCAATTCCACAATACTTAATCTTTTCTCTTAGCTCATTTCCTTTTGTGACATAATCTTGGATTGTATCAAAACTCTTGGGATCCAAGTTGGTGAGCTCATTGTCAATCTTGTAACCTCTGATTTCATCAACTTGACCATACAATTTCTGAAATGTACCCAAGCCTCTTTGATTGTAGAACACTTCTCAATGTGGAAAATGAGGTCATTTGATACATACTTACACAATGTTCCAAGAGCCATGTAATTTTTATTGATTCATTCTAACTAAGCATTAGGATCATTCTTAGCATCTGGTGGTTCTTCTATTGTTCCATCTATGTAATGCATGAGTCATTTTTCTATTAATTTGCTCCATGCTTTAATTTTCCAAGATGCATAATTATGTGGAGTCAAAGGTAGAAATTTATGAGGTCTCATAGCAACAAAAGTGAAAGAGCACAAAGAAAGAGATGCACAATCACACAAGACACACCCCCCCAAATTCACTCAATCAAAGACCCCCCCCCCCCCAAAAAAAAAATATGATGATTTGGCACTTTATACTTAGTGCGTGTACAATGGGCCACTTGCAAAAAATGGCAAAGTGCACTTCTAATTTCAACTTTACAACTGCCTCAATGAGGCCAAAGGAGACTCAAACTGATAATGCAAGAGATCTAATCTAAGATCCAAGAAAATTACAAGTACCAAGTAGGCCAAAAAAGGCCAATATCTGAAAGTACAATATCCACTCAAAATATTTGCAAACTGATCATATATGAAATTAGTAAAAAAAATATGCACTTTAAAAAAAACCAGCACCTAAAAAGGAGGTCGTATGAGCCCAAAAAAAGCCTTTAAATTTGCAAAATCAAGGATTGGATAGGTATAGCTGAGAGAATCTGCAAATTATAAAAAACATATGCACCAAAATCAGGAAATAATCACACCACTACGGAGAGAACGAAAAATGATCCCAAATCAAAAAACATTGCACCCAAAAATGAGCAAAATTGAGCAAGTTATGAGCCTCCAAAGTTGACCCAAAAAACCAAACTGCTCAATGGAAAGGGGTCTAAAATTTTCAAAAAGGAGCTGACGCAAGTTGACATCATCAAAACACTGTATTCAATTTAACGGTTGTATGACCGTCAAAATGGTCGTCACACCCCTTGTTGATCGTATGAACAAGGCTGACATGGTGTTAATTGAGCGGATGGCGTGTCATAAGGTTTTCCATGGGCCAGTGGCCTCCTGCCACATGGTGGGCATGGATTCATCGAGGGCCGATGACTGGAAGGTGGAGAGGATGTGGCAGGCAGTGGAGACTGGGGAGCAACACGAAGGAGATAGTTGGCCGAAGCTTGGACACGACGAAAAGAGGCAGTACAACGGTGGTTGGTAGACCATATGGCCTTGGGGTCTATGCAAGGTACGACCTCTGCAGAAAAAGCGGCTTGGTACAATGTGGTTCGAGGGTGGGGTTAATTAAGCCCCCCGAAACCAAAAAACAAAAAAACCCTTTTTTTTCAAAAAGAAATCCAAATTTTTTCCTTCTACAAAATAAAATATTTTTTTTTTCAAATTTTTTTTTTTTTGAAAAATCTATACCGTACCGCCAAAATTGGGCAAAAATTTTCTCCACACCCAAAATCTGACTTTTGCCAAAGTAGGTCGAGTTTATACTCAATTTTTATGGAAATGACCTTCCAGATGCAATGGTGAGGTCGAAAATGCTCTAGGATGCCTCTAAAACACGCAATACCACAGATCTAAAAATTGAAGCCTTCCAAGATATCTCCCAAAACCAATCAATGAAGCCCCAATAGCTCTGATACCATGTGATATTTTTCCAAGACCAAGGGCACAATGAAAAGCACAAATAAGGGACAAAATTATGACAAGAACAAACTGTATTCTCATCAATATGCAAATGATCAATTGGATTAACCAATACAATGAATATAAGCCTGCTTATATAAGGCCATATGGACATGTGAGAACACAATCATGACATGTGGCTCAATCAGAAACAAGGGTAGGTAAGAAAAATTAGGAGTAGGTAGTAGAAATAATAAAATATTCCACAAGCGTTGTATGACCCACTGAATGTGGAGTGTAATAACAAGATAAGTCCACAAAAGGTAGAATTTGTCCTACAAGTTATATCCCTATGTGCACACTTCCCTAAGTGTCTCATATCCAAACTATGATGAGATGCATTATCCTAAGTTAACTTAAGTAAAGTGTAATAATATCCATGTTGAATAATTATTTACACCAACAACTCTTTATGGAATTTTTTTTGGTGTTGCCTCCTTTTCTCGATTAAAGGTTATCTTTTGTTTTGAGGTAATGTTCATCCTTGTGTAGATTATTGGAGCCCTATGGTATCCTAGTTTCATATTTATTTTGTTGGCTTGTGTTTAGATAACTTTGGTTCTCCTTCGTGTTTCTCCTATTTAGGTGGACCTTTCTCTTATTGAGGTGGAGATCCTTTTGGTGGGGTTGCAGATTTCTTTACTTCATCCTTCCCTTCTTTTTGATCCTATTGAGGTGGATTGTTCTCCTATTGAGGCAGTGCATGGCTCGGTAGGTGAAGTTGGAAGTAGGTTCAAAGGAGCTTTTGTTGCCCTAGTTTTGGTGGGTAGTTAAATTGATTTTTTTGATACCTTTCTTTTTTTTCTCTATGTTTTTTCTCCTATAGAGGTGGACACCTTGGTAGAGATCTAGATTTTGGTGTGCAACGGGTTTGTGTTTCAACAATACCTGAAGGTTTTTGGAGCCTTTCTAAAATCCAATTTTATAGAAATTTTATTATGTTATAACTATGTGTTACTTGAGCTGAAATTTTTGGGAGCCTTGTTAAAAGCCAACATTAAGGTTAAGGATACTATAAAAACCCTTTCCTCATGTATGTCTTGTATATGGTGAAAATGGATAATGCAACAACAAATATTGAAAGACTAAAATAGATTCAACCACAAAACCCTAGCCTAACAACAACAAATATCCACCATAACATATGAGGATTACCTAAGAATCAACAAAATCACAAAGATGATACCATCACATGTCCAATACGGTTTGAATCTCCATTCTTCCTATCACCATTGATGTTGCTTGATATATTTGCTCTCACATTTTATTTGTGCACAAGAGCTCAAAAAAGAACGAAAATGTGGTTGCAAGTATGCTTGATCGCATATGAAAGTTTGAATGCTAGAAGTGCTTAGGAATGCTAGGAGGATTCATACTGAAGGAAGCATTTTCTTATATAGAAGACACTGTAAGAAATGGAGGGATAAGATTGAGAGGTGTAAAAGATCAATGGTCGGCTAGGATTAGAGGGTAGGTAAAAGAAATAATAAAAAAATGAGAGGGTAGGTAGTGTGGGAGTTAAGAGATGAATGGCATGTGTCATGGGTAGAAAAGGCTAATGAATTAATTAAATAAATAAAGATTTTTTTAATTAATAGAAGAAGTGGGATCAAATAAATAAATAAAATATTTATTTAATTTAGGAAAAAGGATAATTTAAATAAATAAATGTATTTATTTAAATGAGGCAAGGCTTAGAAGAGAATTAACGAATTAATTAAATAAATAAAGATTCATTTAATTAATAGAAGAATTAGGATCAATTAAATAAATCAAATCTTTATTTAATTTAGGAAAAGGACAATTCAAATAAATAGAAGTATTTATTTAAATAAGGAAAAAAGGCTAGAAAAGGATAAAATGAATGAATTAAATAAATAAAGATCTATTTAATTAATAGAAGAATTAGGCTGAAATAATTAAACAAATAAAAATATTTATTTAATTTTAGATAGGACAATTTTAGGTGTCTACATGTCTAAGCAGTCTCAATTGATGGCTTTGACCTTTTTGTTTTACAATTACTTCCTTAATGGTTAGTTATTTTTGTACAGTTATGGGTTGGTTGCAAGCTGTTTGTGCTCTATCTTGTTGCTGCATTTTGTAAGTGGGTTTCGAATCCCCACAAAATCACAGGGTTTTAGTTGCCTCCAAAACCTATCGTACATTATTTCAGGTCCACTCAAAACTTACTTTTTCCTTTATAAAAAAAATGTGTTTTTTATTTGGAAGAATATATAAAATAAAATAATTTTTAAATAATTTTTTAGTAAAAAAAGATAAACTTTAAATAATTATAAAAACTTAAGAATAATTTTTTGAAGTAATATATATTTTCTACTTATCTAGATCTTATTTGAAAAGTTATTTTCATTTAATATTGTTCTAAGGTTTGATTAATATTGTATTTTTTACCTTTTCATGCAAGTTGGTCACATCAATGACTAGGGGTCAATTGTCCTAGGGCATAATCCAACCTCTTCTTTTTCTATTGAGCTCTATATAGGAAAATTATTTATGCAGGTCATATCTTGGGCATACAGATTGAAAATTTCACACTCCATATATCATTGAAAAGTTGGTTTCACTCACTTTGTAGTGGTGTAGGTTAATCTGCTTGATTTTGCAATTTATAATTCCTTTTTTGTAGCTTGATATCAACCCTTTTTTAAGATTCCTGAGATCATAACAATTTCTTAATATCTTTGAATTCCATCATTCTTATAGTGTTGGAAATGTATTGAGGAGCTCTATAATTGAATCCATCCACTTTTTCTAGATTCGACACTAGGTACTATCTATTGAGTTTTTGTATTTTAGTGCATTTACTTGCTAACTTGGCCATCTTAACACTTGCAAGGGTACAATCTATTGTGTGTCTTTATTTTATGATTATTATCATATTCACAATGTTTTAAATCAGTGTATATTATTATTATTATTATTATTTTCTTCATTGGTATTTTGTGGCTCACATGGTTGATTTAATATTTGAGCTTTTCACTCATAATTATGATACATAGAAGGTGAGGATGTAAATATTGCTTTGGACTAAAGGATTATGGTCTGTCTTGAATGAGCAACAAGGTATCTTCAATAAGGAGTATGAGATATTTACACATTAGAACAAATTTTATGAGATGATTGGCTTGATTTCTATAAATGTTTAAAATTCATTGTTCTTCCACATTGAGGGGTGAACTACACCTAGAGAGGTATGGGATAAATATAAGGATCTCTTTAGTTTAGCTAGTGATAAATGCTTAAAATTCATTATTCTTCCACATTGAGGGGTGCACTACACCTATAGAGGCATGGGATAAATATAAGGATCTCTTTAGTTTAGTTGGTGATATTATAGCTTTGCAACTAGAGGTAGAATTGGCACCTCTTTTATGGATTTTTGAATTTTCTACTATTGAGGAATATTTGGTTAAGTTCAAATATTTTCTTTCTCAATTAATAGGTTGTGAAAAAGTGAACATTGATAAGGAATACATATTCTTAATTTTGGTTGAGCTACATGGTGTGTTTTCATATCTTGTCACTTCCTTTTATGCCACTATGGATGGGTTGGGTACTCAATTTTTCATGCCATCATTTGAGAAATTTTGTGAGAGGTTGACTATGGAACAATCAAAACCTCATCAAAATGATGCCTCTCTTAAGTGTTATCCGTGGAAAGCTACTCCACTGAAGAGGAAATGAAAGAAAATAGATCTAGATTAGAAATTGCAACCGGTACTCAGACTAAAGGTAATACATTGTGATCAACCAATGGTTAATATTGCATTGTAAATTATTGTAATGATTTGGATAATGATCTATTATTATGTGTATTGTAAATTCAAGATGTAATTAGGTTTTATGGCCAACTTAGTTGTGATGGCTATTTATGATGACACAACTAATGTTTTATGTGTCAGTGGTATTAGGAGAATGAGTTAATCCATTCCAAAGAAGATAGAGATCTAGTTGAGTGTTACAGAATGTGAAGCATAGCTGGACTTGATTTAGCAAGATGAAAGTGCAAAGTAACAGATCACTTTTAAATGTTGTTCCCTAACAACTACAACAACATAAACCCCTTAACCGAGTAGGTCCTAACAGGCATTTGTCACTTAAGTCCGTTAACAGGGAAGTTCTCAAAAAGAGTGTTAAAATCCTCTGACAAGGTTGATCCTAACAGATCATTAAGCTCCTAGCTGGAGTGATAGGAAAATCCCTTAACCGAGTGACTCCTAACAGGGTGTACTCTTAACCGAGCTAAGCTCCTAATAGGGTGTACTTCAAAAGAGTACATATTATTGTGGGTACAAACTCCCATCGTGGTTTTTCCCATTTGGGTTTCCACGTCAAAAAATCTTGGTGTTCATGTGTGGAATGTCTTTTCATATTGTTTATGTTTTCATGTATTATTTTTGAGACACTGGTTATGTTATTTTATTTAAAGTTTATCAGAGATTACTGGTACTGATAAGAAATGGTTAGACAAAGCATTTGATCATATTGATAAGATTGATTAGTTGGTATATGATCAAATTGGTATGACTCCTTAAAAGGAAAAAGTTTTGATGGTTGTGATTAATGTTTTACAAAAATCTGATTAAGAGATTGTTAGATCAGATTATAGGAGTTGAGATATCAGCTAAGAGGTTTTAGATCTTATTTAAGTTTGATTTGACTTCAAAGTTTTAGTTGGTGTTAATATTGATTCACCCTCCCTCTCAGTATTAACCCAATCTTCATAGGATTAACACTCTCATCATCCATTCTACTCTATATGAGAGAACTAGGTTGTTGTATCTACCAATGGTTGGTTGGTTCTCTAGATCTTGTATCTTCTTTTCTGCCTTTAGGATTTGCTGATAACGTCTAGCTTGCCTCCTTTGTTCCTTTGTCCTCCTATCACTTGAAATCTTAAATTGTACCTTACATTCCATAATATGTCATAATTAAAGCATCAATAAGAGTAAACAATACTCGAATTTAACAAATTTCATATAGAATTAAGACAAAACAAACAACAAAAAATCAAAAAAATAAGACAAACAAGACTTTTGTAAGAAGGATGGACTTAGTGAAAAAAATTAGTACAAGAAGGAAATTCATGAGTATAAATAATTACTTTGGAATATCATATTTCCATTCCTTCTTCATCTAGGTCACCTTCTCTTCCTTCTACCAAAGATAAGGTCACCAAACTTAGTTTTAGAGGAAAGGGTCATGTATTGGTTACTACTCATGCACATAGGGATAATGGATGAATTATTGATTCAAGAGCTTTAGTTCAAATTGCTCGTTCACCTAGATTCATGGTACTTGGTACTATTAAAGAGCCATATTGTGATCAACTCTTGACTAAAAATGATCAATTTGTTCATGTTGCAATGATAGGAAATATTAATTTGGATGATTTTTTAGTGGCTAATGTTCATTATATTCGTTAGATTGCCCAAAATCTATTTTCAGCATGTCAAGTTAAACAAATAGGTAAAAAAATTGAGTTCACATCATATTTAGTGCTTACTTTTTGTTGAAGAGGAAAGGTTTTCTTAATAGGTAGGGTTAATCATCTTTCCATGGTGTATACCTTTAACCACTTCATTGATCAAAATAGGCCATATGTGTTGGCAATTGACACTCATCCGATGATTTTTGGTGGTTTTCAGTGACTGGTTTTTGGTTTAGGGTTGTCAATGATGGAAAATATTCATGGAGATTCGATCCGGCAGTTGTGATTCTTCCTATCCGAAATTAGGTTTTAACCGCTAGCATGTGAACTGGTATTTCAGGAAGAATAGGGCATTTTTGGGTCTGAAATCTTTCCGGTGATTGTTGTGCATTGAATCATGTTTTTTTTGATTGATTTGACTCAAATATATTATATTATCATCATTTTAGTGATCTACATTTATCCTTTTGGATATGGTCAAGCCGATATGTATCCACATGTTACACTCTCAAGCTGACATGATGTATAACCTATTTTTGTGGTTACTGGTAAATAAATTTGGTATGGGTGATTTTTTTTGGGTATGATGTGATTGTATGTGAGTGCGAGGTGATCAATAATCTGTTTTGGAAAATTTTCACATGTGCATTCTTGATCAGGTAATTGACTGAGATGGTGTATAGGGCAGAACAAAGAGAAAGATCTAGTTAGTTAATTTGTACCTAACCGGAACTCATCCAAGCATAGTAGATGCTATTTTAGAGTTCATAAATTAAAATTAATTACTATAATCAATTTTTTTAAGTAAGTAAGACTTCCTTAAGGGTTGTATCCCTTCGGGAAAGTACCTTTGAGCAGTGAGGTCTAGGCAGTGTGTCTAAATGCCTACACATTCCCATTTGTAATATTGTTTTGCTATTGGCCATAGTGGAATAACATCATGGGTTCAAATCACACAATGGTTTTTCCCATTTGGGTTTCCACATAAAAATACCAGTGTTATGATATTGTGGTTGTTTGTTATTTGTTTATATGGCTTGACAGGCTAGACAAAAATCACCAAGCAAGTGATCTATTTTGTAACTGGCTTAGTAGAAACTGGTGATGTGCCCAGTTTATAGAAAGTATCAAACGACATTGTCGTAGCTACCATAAGATCAAAAGTTGACACTAGAGCCATGACGATAAATGAAATTTTGGAGAATGATGTGAAGTTTGCATCAATGGTAGTCAGATACAAGGTTTACTAATCCAACAGGTTGAACTCTGTCTCTAGTACTGCTATTTACTCTATGTACAAAATGCTCAAAGAAGATAAGAGGTATGATCTATGCACTGCACTTTTGAATGAATTGTTGAGTATTCTAAAAAAGATCAAGAAGGATAAAATCATACATTTAAATATGGTATACTTTATTTGTCTGGCATTGTACTTCCAGAATGAGATACCTGGTATCAAAGGTAAGGTACAATGGGCCTAGGATAGACCAATGGCCATGTAGATCAAAGAAGGCCTATGGGGAGTTGGTGATGCAACCATGAGAATATCTAGCTTCTGGGGATAATTTAAAACCTTCCAAGCTGCAATGAAGAACAAGGAAATGATTCCTAAGATGGTAGTTGAAAAATATGAGCAAACCATTTGCTTCATGGTCGATAAGAATTAGTGTCTAATGGAAGCAGTAGAGCCCCGAATAGTTTGGATCATGCTCATGGGGTATGAAGTTGAATCTAATAAACTTGAGGCATATTTACAACACCTTCTAATTCAACCAGTAGATCCCAAGGAAGGGATATTTGGCACATTCAAGGAGAAAGACCTTAGTATACATATTCAATTCACTGCCCCTTCTTGGAAGAGAAAAGTCACTAAGATGGTAGAAGAAGTAGATTCTTATATAGGTTTCATCAAGAAGGAAGTAAAGAAAGAATGAGAGAAATATGCAAAAAAGGAGGCAAAAGAGGAAACCAGAAAACCCAAGGTTGACCCAGTTCCCTCCAAGTAAAAACTGAAAGTGACAAAGTTTGTTGCTACTCTGGTGGCACAATCTGCAAAACCTAGCCCATCCAGAAAAGGTGTGCTCAAGTAGAAAAAAACACCAAAAAGAACCTATGTTGCAGTGTCTTTGGTGGCCTCAGAAACTGAATCTGAGGAAAAGGTAGGAAGCGCTAAGAAAAAGGGAGACTTTTTCAGAGTAGTGAGGAAGCGTCAATTTGGTGGAGCACAGCAAAGGAAAAAGGCTAAGTCATATCGTGTTCCTACTAGAAGATCCCAAAGAGTTAGACAAGTCAAAAGTCAACCTGACAAAGACCTTAAGTTTGGAAACATACAAGGTAAGTACACAACCATTCCTTCACTATTAATAGACCAATTGATAGATGAAATAATAATGGATGGCATTTTGAAGAATCTTGAAGCAAATTTTGAGTATTTTGATAAAGGTGACAAAAGGAAAGTTGAGGAAGCAATAATATTATACTTACATAATTTTAGTAAGACAATAATTGAATTATAAAAGTCCATTCCAAAGGACTTTTATAGTTTAATAGATGCTAGAATAATGAATGCAAGAAAAATTGACAGAGAAATGAAGGAGAGAGAGTTAGTAAATGTATGTACTTGTATTACTCATGATGATGTGAAGAGGCTAATTGAAGAGGCAAATAAAAAGGAGTTTAGAAGTAAAAAAAAGATCAATAGATTGATTATTGGGAATGTAGAGAAGGTGAGAAAAGAAATAGAGGAGATATGGAGGAAGATTATTCAGAATGACCCTCTATAGAAAGATGCATTTAAACATCTCAGTCGGAAGATAAGAAAAGTGTTTTTGGAAGTCGAAAGGTTGAGACACAATCTAAAGATGAAATAGAAGACCGGTGACAATCCTCTAGTGGTAGATAGCTCTGTAGCCCTTTTGATTCAATAGATTGATATTGCACCAAGTGGCCACATCGGTACAACAAATAAAAGAGATAAGGGAGAAAAGAAGGATGTTGTGCTAGTAGAGGCTAATGTACTTGATTTTGACAAAGGTAAAGGCATATCTTATCCGATAATTGTCACTTGAGTTACAGGACCCCACCTCAAATTCTGATCAATCTTGATGGTGCAGTTGATCTTGGGAAGATGTCTCCTATAGAGAAGCTTTTGCTCGTAGCTGCAGCGCAAGCCCAAGCCAGTCAAGATTTGGTGAAATCAGAGACTAAAGACAAAAATCTAATTTTGATGTCTATAGATGTATTGCAGAAGGTGGCTCCAAGTGTACATTTAGATTCAAATAATAGCCCCTCAGGTAAATTATTACAATTGATTAACAGTGTAAATAAGAATTTTGATTCTTTGGAGAAGACAACCACTCAGAAAGGTTTGGAAAAGTTTAAGGAGGTTAGAAAATAATCATTACTAAAGATGTTTGAAGATGATAGGGTAACTTTGAATAAGAGATTGTAGACTATTTCTGACACATTATCAGAAGTCAGTAAACTGTATAAGTCTTGCCTTATTTTGCCTAAGTTCATTGTTGATATTGGTAAACAGATAGGTGTCTACCAGGGAAAGCTTACTAGAATTTCTTAGTCTTTTGACTCTAATGTAACATTAAACAAAAGTATTGAAGGACAAATTATAGCCTTAAATGATCAGATCTCAAGCCTTCAAGAAAATTAGGTGAAAGTTTTGAGGAAAGTGGGTGAACTTTGGAACCTGATTGCCACCTGGTTAGACACTATGCTAAGTAATAAGGTGGAATGTTTGAAGGTGATGGCCTAGCCTTTATCATCAGATTTGAGAGAGTTAGATATTCATGCTACTGTATTTCATGCATTTATCATAGTTTTGAGAAACTTGAATATTTGGTGGGATACTCACCTAGGATTTTTTAAAATTGTTTTTGCTGATCTCTTCAAGTACTTGTCATCTATATATAAATTTTGGACAACATCCCATCTTTTGCATTGTTGTCAAAGGGGGAGAGATAAGGTAAAAAATGTATAGTATGGAGTATACAGTTTGGTGATGCGGATTTTGGATTGTTGATCTAAAGGGGAGCCTTAGAATTCTTTCATTCTTGATCTGATGTATAGGTTTCACAAGTTTCAACACTTAATCATTTTCATAGGTGTTTCCATCAATGCCAAAGGGGGAGATTGTTGGCAATTCACACTCATCCATAATTTTTTGTGGTTTTCGATGACTGATTTTTGGTTAAGGGTTGTCACTAATGGTAACTCTTCATGGACATCTGATCCGACAAACATGATTCTCCCTATTTTGATGTAGGTGTTAACCGGTACCGTGTGAACCAATATTTTAGGATGAATAGGGAATTTTTGTGTCTGGAAGATTTTTGGTAATTGTGATGCATTGAATCATGTTTTTTTTAATTGAGCTGACTCGGATACATCATCTGATTATTATTTTTTTGGTCAACATTTATCCTTTTGGATCTGGTCAAGCCGACATGTATCTACATGTTACACTCTCAAGCCGACATGACATATAATTATTTTTGTCCTTATCAATATATAAATTTGGTGGGGATGATCTTTTTGGGGTATGACATGATAGTATGTGAGGGAGAGGTGATTAGGAGTCTATATTGGAATAGTTTCACATGCTCATTCTTGATTCGGTAGCTGACTAAGATAGTGTACACAATAGAATAGAGCATAATGGAGAAAAAGATATAGTTAGTTGATTTGTACCTAACTGGAACTCATCCAAGAATAGTAGACACTATTATAGAGTTCATACATTGTAATTAATCATTCTAGTCAGCTATGTAAGTTAGTGAGACTTTCGTGAGGGTTGTAGCCCTCTAAGAAATTACATGTGAGCAGTTAGCTCTAGGTAGTGTGCCTGAATGCCTGTGCATTGCCATTTATAATATTGTTTTTCTACTGGCCATAGTGGAATAATATTGTGGGTTCAAATACCACCATGGTTTTTTCCATTTGGGTTTCCACATAAAAATACTGGTGTTATGATCTTGTGGTTGTTTGTTATTTGTTTTTGCATTTTATTTTTAAGTTTATACTTTTGGTGGTTAAAAATTTAAGTTAGAAAATATCCTAAATGGTAGATCATTGATTCGCCCCCCTCTTAATGATCCCTAATTCCAACAATTATCAGACCCACGTACCTCTAAGAAAACTTAATTGATTGAGGAATATCTAGGAGATTGATTCAATGGATTCAAGTTTTCAGAGATAACTCAGTGTGGCACTTGAGGATCTTGATGCAACTAGAAATGAGATCTGTACCTTGAAGAAGAGCTTGAATATTGTCGATGATTTCATTAATGAACTGAAAGATCAAGAAAACATCTCTAGAGAGAAGATAAAGGAACTGATAGATAAGTTAAAGGAGAAAGAATATAAGATCATGCAATACCAGGATAAAGCTGATGAAGTTAACAAGATTGAGAGAGAGAATGTTGCTTTGAAGAATGAGATACAATCCATTATGATGATACTGACTAAGGATATTGAGGAACGGAAGAAGAATGAAGAGAATCTAGCACAATCATTGAGGGAAAGAGAAAATGAATGCTTTAGTCTTATTTATGAGAATGATTGGTTGAAGCTTGAGTTGACACAATCAAGAAATAATTGTCAAGAATTTGAAAACCAGGATGCAACTTTAAGGGATGAACTTGCTACTACCAATGAATACAAAGAAAAATTCAAAGCTATTGCAGCAAGGCTTCATGAGATGATGGAAAGTCAAAGATATGGTAAAGACATACAAGGTCTGGGATTTGAGAAAGGTGAATCCTTTGGAACTTGACAAGGCAATGCAAAAACCCGATCAGAAGAAGAGAAAAAATCCTCTGGCAAGACAACCTAATGCTTATAAATTCAATGGTAGATGCTTTACTTGCAATAATTTTGGTCATATGGAAAATCAATATCGATGTAGGATGAGTAATGGAATGAACAACATGAAAAATGTTCCTACCTTTACCAGTCAATGTTTCATATGCAATAATTTTGGTCACAAGTCAAATGTGTGTAGAGAATTAATGAATAATTTTTAGAAAACAAAAGATGCTATACCTGTGCAATGTTTGGACACATCTCTAATTAGTGCAAGATAAGACCAAATAAGATGAACTTCAGACCTATGAAGAATAATGTTGTTTGTCGAGCATGCAACAAAACTGATCACATTGAAAAGTATTGCAGAAGCAAGAATAGAGATCCGATAGATAAAAACAAATCAGATGAGAAAGGAAAAGAGAAAGTAGAAGAGATCAAAGAGAAGCATGAGAAAATGTGGGTTAAAAAAGGATGACTCCAAAGCTGACAATGGGTCTACACCAGGATTTGGTGCAATATATTCATCTAATAACTAGGGATTTATGCCTTAGGGGGAGTTTTTCATGCAGATTATAAGAACCCCCTCTTTGGTGGTCTATAATCAATTTCACAAGATTGTAGAAGGACTAAATCACATGTAATAGTGATATCCAGAAGCTTCTGAAGGATTTGGTGCTCTGGTATGGAATTTGATGAAGGTCATGATAACCAGTTGCTGTATTTATTACAATGGAAAATTAGGTTTTTGAAGGATAAAAGTGCATTTTGAATTCTTATTTGTCACAATGTAATCAAGAAAATAGAGAAAAGAAGAGAATAAAGAAACTTGGTGATTTCAACAACAATTTTAGTGACTTCAAAGAAAATATCAGAGCCCAATTGTGAAGCAAGGTATTTATCTGCTCAGACTCTCAATTTTTCACAAACCCTAGGATTTGAAATGGCTTTAGTTTCTGGCATTGTGACTCCTCTAGTGGTTGAGATTAAGGATAGGGCTCCTCTAGTGCATTGTATCATATCAATTTCATATATATTTTATATGAATTCAATCTCATTGTTCATGAAAGCTCATGTTTGAATATTCTATTATGGTTGGTATCTTTTTTGCTCGATCCTTGAAGTCTGCAACTTCATGATGAGTTCTTTACCATTCCAACAAAAATATAACATATTATGTTTCACATATGTACATATAGTCATATCTAGTAGTTACAGTGTTAGGTGCATTTTTTTGGATGAATTGCAATAGCTAGGATTTCAGATATCATAATTTATTCGGCAGATAAGGCGTAAAGAAAAAATAATTAATGTTGGATAACAAAAGAGCTTCAAGAAATTATGCCATCTCAGGATAGCTCCTTATTTAGAGGTGGTAAACTAGATGAGACACTTTAGATCACCGATTTGGATCCTCTTTGCAACACTTAGAGGTTATATGGGTAGTTGTGATCCATTGTTTGGTAATAAAGGCAATATAAAGTTTTATTCATTAAAATAGTTTTCAATTGATGAAACTTTGGTAGTAAAGATAATGAGTAGATTTGGTTCTTAATATAGTAATGGTGATATAAGAACCAACACAATATTAGTTTTTAGTCACCATAATAGAAGAAGAAGGAACAATTTTTAAAATCAAGATAGTGATATTTTTGTAGCCATATTAATAACAAACTATTGAGGATGTCATAGTTGAATAGATGATTGTTTGAATTGTAGTTTTTGTTCTACATTTCTTTATTACTACCTCTATACAAAATATGATGTAATCAAGAAATGCATGTTAAGATATTACATAACAATTGATTTATTATTATTTATTAATATTTTTAGTTAATATATTAAATATTTAATAATTAGATTTTGAGAAGAAAACAAATGTAAAAATTAAATCATTTTTTATTAAATCATTGAATAATGTAATCAATCATTTTAATTTTATTATTTTTATATATAAGTTTTTACTATTAGCATTCATTTAATCTTTCCTTACTATCTCTTCGAGAAAAGGTTCAAATAAAAGATTGTCCTTTTTGAGAAGGTGAACGTGCTTCCTAAGATTGGCAAGCTGGAAAGTGTCTTCTATGGGTGGTGCTGGTTTTTTTGGTGTCTTTCAATTTCTAGTTTATTTTTTTGTTGTTAGTAGTCCTGGTAGTCTGGTTTTGTCTCCTTTAGTGTTAGCTGGTGTGATTGATGGATTCTCTCACTCCTCATAAGGCCTCTGGTGTGAACGTTATGATGGGTGATCTCACTCCTCGTTAGACCTCTACTGTTAGCATTAGGACTATTATATAAAGATATAAGTCTCTCCTATTTTACCTATTCAGAACATTCATTTAATCTTTCCTCAGTATGATAAATCAAGAGAATGTGATTGAAATTTTTATTTATTTTTCAATAAAAGTGGATATTCAATTAAACTTTTTTATTAATATTTTTAATTTTTTACACAGGATTCAAAGAGCGTATTGGGGGAAAGAACCCTGGGAAGAAAACCTCCGGTCATAGCTCATAAAATAAACCTATAGTATATAACAGATCGGTTTATACAACCCGCCCAAAACCACATACAAAATATGGTTAGAACACATATAATATCAGTTTTACATAGAGCCCATGTGTCCCATCAAATAATTTTCAAATGTAGATTCCATAGCTGTTATCAATGGAAGAAGACAGAATTTTCCAAAGCCCTATGCCAAATCCCATGAGCCAAAAACCTTCTTGCAAAAAAAGAAAGCATCAAAAAACCTTTGGAAAAACACTATTGTATCAAATACCATGAGCTTGAACTGTCCTCCAGACAATGAACATGAATACTTGAAATGAAAGGGTAAAGCAGGAATAATTATCATCATAAAGTTTTACATCAACATTACTCGAGAAAATCACATAACTATTGCTGCAAACCTTCCCATACCCTAGAAGGAATTTCCTCAAAACCCACCTCTCGTTGATTAGCATTTCTATCGATGGCTAAATTTGCCAAATAATCCGCAATCTTATTAACTTCTCTATAACAATGGGATAACAAGAAAGATTAAAACAATTATAATTTTTGTAAAATGAGATCAAGTATATACTGTAAATTCCAACAATTCAATTTCTTTTTCATAACACAATGAATAATCACCATAGAATCACCATCAATAATTATGTCCTTAATTCCGAAAGAGATTACCATATCCAATCCAAAAGACAAAGAATGAAATTCTGCATAATTATTAGTTTTAAAACCAATAGCATGACACTTAGCTCGAATAAAATTTGCTTTGTGAACATAAATTACCATGCCTACCCCAACCGTCCTAGGGTTACCATGAGAAGCCCCATCAAAATTTAGTTTAAAGTGCCCCTGCAGAGGAGGTTTCCATCTAGCTGAGCATATCTTACCTATTGCATCATTCTTTTTTAAAATTGAACCATAAGAGGGTAAAACCAACAGCATTTTCCAAACTCTAGTAACTCTACTATCCTAGTGCAAAAAAGAAGTAAGATTTTCCAAATTCCTATAAATAAATGACAAAGCAACCTCAGAGATTGAAGACTCAATTTTTAATAAAACCTCAGACACATGAAAAATTGTTTTTTTAAATATCTTGTTGTTTCTCTCTAGCCAAACATTCCAAATCACAATAGATGGAGATATGATCCAAAGACATGCATAAAAAGATGAGGCAAACATAAAGGGCCAAGATCTAAAATGGGAAATGAGATCCTTACCAATAACAAAGGATATATTTAACTTCTTAAACAACCACTGCCAACATTCATAAGCATAATCACAATGTAGGAATAGGTGTGAAGAAGATTCCAACTTTTTGTTACAAAGGACACAAGGGAAAACAACAATAATACCATGCCTGTCTAGTCTCATACCTATAAGGACTCTATCCTGAACTGCCAACCAAGCAAAGGCTCTAGCTTTAAGAAGACAAGCCGAATGCCAAAACAACTTATAAGGCCAGGATGATAAATCTTTAGCAACCATAAGAGAGTAGTAACCATCTTTAACAGTGTACTTACTAGAAATATTCTTTGTCCAAACAAGTTCATCCTCATAATAAAAAAGAAATACAATTCTATCCCCCAAAATCTTCTCAAAATCTAATTTAATACTCTGATCAACATCTAAGAAATCAATCGACTTCCAAGCTAGCTTAAGGGGTCCACTAGTCACAATTTCAAAATAATCTACTACAAAAACACCCCAAAGGGAGGAAAGAATAGTGATCAAAGGAGACCAATCCCTAATATTCACCAGAGGTGTGTGTCCATTCCATACTTCATCCAAGAATCTGACCTTTCTAACATTATGAGCAATCCATGAGAGATGAGGCAAAATAACTGATCTACATTTACAAAGGAAATTCCAAATAGCAGAACCCGAAAGTAAATTTGAGACTTTAAAAATGTACTCTCTCAGTCCATTATTTAAATATTTGGCAAACATAATATGTGCCCATCAGGAGCTAGGCTTGTCATATAATTTCCAAACCAACTTAGCGCCTAAGGCTAAATTATGATTCTCCAGACTCTGAATTCTTGTTCCCCCAAGTTCCTTAGGCATACATACCTTATCCCATGCAACTAAAGGGATTTTCTTCTTTCCATATTTATTATTGTTCCAAATAAAATCTCTAAGAGTATCCTGTAAACTAACAATAGCTTCTTTTGGAGACTTCAAAACAGACATGAGATATATGGGAACAACATTCAAAACAGACTTGATGAGAACAATTTTTCTTGCCAAAGTTAACCATCTATGATTCCATGAGAGAAATCTTTTAGAAATGACCGAAATAATCTTATCCCAAAAACCAATCTTTCCCTGTTTAAAAAAGAAAGGAATCCCAAGGTAAGTACATGGAAGATTTCTAGTCTCAAATCCCCAAAAGGATTGCAACCTATGCTGAACCAATTGTGATGTATTAAGGAAGAAAATCTTTAATTTATCACCATTCACTTTCTGACCAGAAAACGATGCATAATTCTGTATTATTCCTTTCATCACTTTTTCCTCAACTAACGAAGCATGTCCAAATAATAGAGTATCATCTGCAAAGAGACAATGAGAAATACTTTAGGGAATATTCTGAATCCTTATACCTTTCCAAAGCCCCCCACTTTAGCAACCCTAATAGCCCAACTAAAGGTTTCAGCTAGGAGAATAAACAAAAAGTGAGAAAGGGGATCTCCCTATCTCAAACCCCTAGAGGAAGTGAAAAAACCACAAGGAGAACCATTAATTAAAACTGAGAATCTTGCAAAATAAATATATGCATGAATACATTTGAAACAAGCCTTGGAAAAACCTAACTTCTCAAGAACAACACATAACGCACCCCACTCTACTCTATCATAATCCTTCATCATGTCTAGTTTAAGTATCATGGCTGAGGTTCTTTAGGTGGAAATAGAATGCAACACCTCATGTGCTACAATTTCACCCTCTGTCATCTCCCTTCTAGGAACAAAACCACCTTTCTCTAATGAAATGATCCTAGGTAGAATTTTTGCCAAACTAAGGGAAATTGCCTTCATAAATATCTTATACAAAGTGTTACATAAAGCAATGGGGCGGAAGTCAGAAAAAGTCTTAGTATCCTCTTTTTTAGGAATAATTGCAATCATTGTAGTATTAAGTTCTTTTAAAACATACCCATTTCTCCTAGCTTCCTTGAGAGCCAATAAAACATCATTTCCCACAAAATCCCAACAATTCTAAAAAAAATAAAGGAGTAAAACCATCTGGTCCCGGATCTTTATCCGGATTCATGGAAAAGACAACACTCTTAACTTCTTCTAAGGAAAATAGAGACATCAACATCTTATTGTCTTCCAAAGATACTAAAGGAGGAATATTAGATATAATGTCATTGCTGAGATTTCCATTTTTTGAAGATAATAATGACTTTAAAAACCTTACTACCTCTGAAGCAATGTCCTCCGACTCTATCACTAAATTCCCATTCTGATACTGAATACAAGATATCATATTCTTATATCTTTAATCTTAGTTGAAGAATGAAATTTTTTTGTGTTCCTGTCATCATCTGAAAGCCATAACTCTCTAGATTTATGTCTTCAATAGATTTCCTCTCTAGATAACACCTCCTCAAGCTGTAATTTTAGTGACTTCAATTCATGAAAAACTTGTGGCACCATACCATGTTGAAGCACATGAGTATTAAGACACTCAATCATATCTTGAATCCTTTGTTTTTCCTAAAAAATGTTCTTAAAATGCGAGATATTCCATTCCCTAATATTCAATTTCAAATTAATTAACTTCTTAGCAATCTGAAACATACGGGACCCAGAACAAAAAGGAGAAGAATTCCACCATTTCATAAGAAGAGGCAAAAAGGAAGAATCCCTAAACCACATGGGCTCAAATTTAAATGGAGACTTAAAAGAAGCCCTATCCTCAATAACTAAAAGGGAAATTGGAAAATGATCAGAACCCGAGACCAGTAGAATAGAGGAAAAGAATTAAAAATTTGAATCAATCCAATTCTCAGATAACAAAAACCGATCTAATCTCTCAGCAATCTGAGAAAAATCCCTTCTCATGTTTGTCCATGTGAAAACCCCATTCTGAGACTTACAATAAAAAAGGCTCATATCATAAATGAAATCCCCAAAGTCATCCATTATCCTTTTATTAGGGAAAATACCTCCTCTTTTCGCATCTAAATCAGTGATAGCATTAAAATCACCCCCGAAGATAATAAAGGAACCATGTCTTAAGGGAGAATAAATCCTCTTTAATTCACCTCATAACTTACCCTTCCCTTGAATTCCTAACGGAGCATAAATCTTAAAAAGCTAGAGTTTAACTTTCAAAATCTTGCTTATAACTAAAGTCAACATCCAATTTGTAGCAGATGCCACTAACTGTACCTCAATATTATAATTATTCCAAAGCAGTGCCAAACCTCCTGAAGCACCACAAGAAGGAGAAGAAAGAAAATTCCACCTTCTCCAAGATGAAAAAACCAAATCAGCAGACTCCTTTGACAACTTTGTTTCTTGCAACATAAAAATATCACACTTAATTAAGTCCATCTGGGACTTAATTAATCGTCTCTTGTTAGGGGCATTTAAGCCCCTAACATTCCAAGAAATAATTCCCATTGTCCTCGAGGGGAGGCCGAAGCTCTCCTCTTCCCATTAATTGGAGAATTTTTGCTTTCCCCAAAGCAACCTTGCAAATTATGTTTCATGGCCCCTGATATTGTCACAGGAGGACTAATGAGAGATCTTTTACTCCTCTTTCTTTTTACACGTACAGGAGTTAGGCATGTTTTCTTTGGCCTATCAAGAGAGACTGAATGCCTCCCTTGCCCACCAACACAAGAAAGGGATAAAGTCTTTTGAATTCTAACATCAATTTCAATTTGAGTCTTAAGATTATTTGGAGGCCTACCTCTCCCATGAGAAACCACTAAGGGTAAAAAAACCAGAGTTGTTTGGACAATTGGTAAACTCTTCCATGACTTTGGAGAAGCCAAGATAATTGGATTATCTTCAAAACCCAGCTTTGTTGTAGCGAAAACCACAAAAGGATTAGCAGATACAGAAATTGGAAGGGTCAAGTTTATACCCTCCAAATCATTCTCAAATGAACAAACAACTCTATCAGTAATACCCTCATCCATTTGATGTGCATGACTGTTAAAAATATCATTTACTTGTTGAACCCAATTCTCATCTGGCATAATAACAAGGACAACCTCTGATGGATTACTATTCCCTAAGGAAGATTCATTAGCCATATTAATTTCAACATTCAGAGGGGAATTATTAGACCCCAAATTCTTAATTTTCTGAACTAAAGAAACATCATTAGAAAAACTTATGGCATGTACCTGTTTAATAGTTTCCATATCAACCATTGCATTTTTATCTAAATTCGCATTCTTTGAAGAATCCAAAACCTCCTTATGAGTGCATGAAGACAAATTGCCGTCCCTACCCTTTGTATGATTATTTGGCATATGAGGGCAATCTATTGTCAATGGATGATCTACTCCATTTATCCGGGGATTGCCATCCATCACTATACCCCCATTATTAGAAAATGTCTTCAGTAAAGACCAAAGTGAGACCGAACCCGAAGTGTGATCATTTGATTTCCTAGAACTACAACACAATAGATTATTTTCAAAATTAATGTGATTAATACGAAAATAATTGAAGGTAATCTGCTATATTAGTCCTGCTTAATTTTGAATCTGACTTTCAATGACAAAATGTGAAATTAGAGTGCCTAAATTTAATGGAAATGAATTGAATGCAGACATCTGCATAACCTAGTGTAAGGTAGTGCAGTAGGCTTCTTGATATTCCAATATAATAGGGGTTGTAGAATCAATCAGAGTATGATGGTAAAGAAAGAATATAAACTTAGGAAAGAATGAAGATATTTTATTCGGAGAAAATGTTATTCGATCTCATCTTCAATATGAAACCCTTGTCTCATACAAAGCTGTTGTTTAGAATATGTTAATGGATTCTTTCACCATTAAAAATATTTTTATTGATCATGCTGTGTTAAACCTTGATTGTAGATCTATGCTCAATTCTAAGTTGCATTTAAGAAGGGTGGTGTGTGAATATGGTTATATCCTAATTAGTTCATAATTAAAACC
The DNA here is from genome assembly GCF_030272615.1 of Cryptomeria japonica. Classification (NCBI taxonomy): domain Eukaryota; kingdom Viridiplantae; phylum Streptophyta; class Pinopsida; order Cupressales; family Cupressaceae; genus Cryptomeria; species Cryptomeria japonica. The sequence continues at coordinate 135,771,464 of NC_081409.1, forward strand.
TATTCACATGTTAATTTTACTTAGAACCTATCTTGTATTTGAGTTATTTGTCATAAAATTACATTATGTAATTTATCATTTAATAATGATCAGGATCATATGAGTTATCCTAGAATATATGTGTCATGTATTATTATTTAATATTTTCTTTACACATTTATCATTATGCATCATGTGTTTAATTTTTGTATGAAGGGTAGTTGTAATCCTACCTCATCACATTGCCTATAAAAGTAAGGTTCATTTGTACATTGTATTTTATCAATTTCATATCTCATTGGTCATTCAAACTCCGTTTTGAAACATTCTCTTGTGGTTGGTATCTTTCTTGGTTGATCTTAGAATTATGTATCTTGGCCAGTCCAATTTGAATTCACGATTGTGACTAGAACACTAAAAAATCCTATTAATAATATTAAATAGTTAATAATTAGATTTCTAAAATAAAATTAAAAATTAAATAAATGTTCTATTAAAATCTATATATAATACAATCAATCAGTTTAAATCTATTATTTTTTTATATATAAATTTTTACTAGTAACATTCATTTAAACTTTCCTTACTACATGACAAATCATAAGAATTTGATTTAAAGATATTAATTGATTTTTCACCCTACGAACTGTATCATGAAAAAACAAAGGACACACCCTCTATGGCCCATTGATGGTAATAATTTGAGATGCCTCTGCAACTGTTGAACAAACTGAGAGTGCTATGAAATTTCTACAATCCATATTATTTTTTAAAAAAAATTTCTAGATTAGATTGTGTGTATTCTGATGATGATTCAGGGAGTGTGATTCAAAATGTTGATGGCAAAAAAATACACACAATCTAATCCAAAACATTTCAAAAGAAAACTGATGAATCACAGAAAAAAAAAGAGACAATATCTCATCCAACACAAACATTCTCTAAAAAGATTCTCAATCCACCACACTGGCTTCCAGAAGCAATATGAAAAAAATTCTATTCATGGACTGTGTATTGTGAAAACGCCATCTGCTTGACATACATGTAGTGAAATATTATAATTCTCCATCACATTTACATCGGCGTTAGGGACATAACATTCGACATATTCCATCAAATAAGTATATGCCAAAATTCTCCGGATTCGTTGACAAATGTTTTAAGAAATGAAAGAAATTTATTTATTTTCCTTAATTTCTTGCAGTGAGAATATCTGTTGACATATTCTCAGATACTTCTTTGGATGCCGCAAATTGATTATGTGGTATTTTTTGTTTATGTGGACTTTTGTTGTACAACTCTAAGTCTATAATAAAATTATTGCACTTGGCTATGGAATGGAGGTGCCTCCCGTATGTAAAAGAGTAAAATCAATACATCACAGGGGAAAAATTAATATGAAAATAATTGAAGGTAATCTGGTATAGTAATCCTGCTTAATTTTGAATCTGATTTTGAATCAATGATAATAAGAAATTTGAATTTAATGAAAATGAATTGAATGCAGACATCCGCATCACTCAGTGTAAGGCAGTGCAGTAGGCTTCTTGATAACTACACCAAAGATATTTCAATATAATAGAGATTGTAGAAATTAATCAGAGTATAATGGTAAAGAATGGAGATTGCTATTTCTTTTGTTTGGTCTATTATGTCAAGACACGTATATTAAAATTATTGAGAATCATTATCAAAAGAATTATGTCCAAACTTGTGATCAAGGCAGATTGAACAATGTGAAAGTAATTTGAATTAATTGCAGACATTAATTTTCTGGTGAATATTATTTTAATATGTATTGAATATGTGATCATGTGACAAAATAATATCTCTATTGTACATGGCTGCATCTTAAGGGAATCTGGCTGGTATGCCTCAATTACAGTTCATTCCTTGTTCATCCAATCATACACTTCGTAAGTATATGCCAGAATTCTACGCTGATTCGGTGACAACTGGTTTAGAAATGAATTAAAATATGTGTTTCTGAATTTGTTGCACTGAGCACATCTGTTGACATATTCTCAGCTACTTTTCAAGATGCCACGATTCGATCCTGTGGACATTATATCTTGACAATAGTTGTTGTTTATGTGGGGTTTAGCATCAACTTATCTAAGTAATTGTACATCGGATGGATATGTTTACTGCAATGTTAAAAAACACAAAAACTATTTGGAAATCATTGAAGGTAACCCGGTATATCAATGCTGGCTAATTTTGAATCTGGATTTGATTTCCAACCAGTTTTTGTATGCGAATTTGATACAAATTGCATATACGCACATTTATAATTTTAATATACGAAATTTTATTAAAATAAATTGAGCGTAGACATCCCATCACCTACTGTATGGCAGTACAATAGGCTACTTGATAACTACCAAGTACATATTTCATTCTTATCTTGCAAACTGCCTATCATGTTTGTTGATAAGTGATGCTGCTCTAGCATGCAGCTCCATGCAATTCCAGTTTGGACATGAAACTATCCATTCATCACCATGCATAAGCTATTTTTAGTTAATAGTTTTTTTTTGTTTATTCATGCAAATAAAGCATGTACTCTAGCATGCATGAATCCTTAGGACTATTTTTAGTTTTGCTTTTTGCATGAGTTTGTTTTTAGTAAATAAAGCATGTTGTGCATGCACTTATTGTATTCTTAATTTAGGGAGTAGTTTGCTTTTTTTAGTTTGAGAGTCTTAATAGCTTTCCATGCAAAGCTAGGAATATATTTAGAACTGCAGTTATTATTTATTCTTCTAGACTGCAAATTCTTTATATATACAGCCTCTATGTAATTTTTTAATTAAGCTTCAATAAAGATATTGGTGTTTTCTTCTTTTTGTTGTTATTGTTTGCTAATCAGTTGGTTCAGAGAGGATAGGTCAGGTTCAAATTCTACAAGTGGTATCAAAGCAGGTAAAATTGTTTTGGGTTGAAGTTTTATTGTTGGAATTTCGCCAAAGTTAATCATGTCGAATTCTAACCATATGCCCGTTCCAGAATTTGATGGAAATGATTATGATAATTGGTGCATTAAGATGCTGACCTTTTTGATTGGAAAAGATTTGTGGGAGATTATTGAATCAGGTTATGAAGAGCCAACTGATTGGAATGCCCTTACAGCCAATGAAAGAACAGCAAGAAAGGGCACAACGAAAAAGAATGCTCAAGCTTTGTTTCACATTCAGATAGCTCTTGATAAGAGCTTTTTTCCAAGAATATCAAGAGCAACAACTACCAAAGATGCCTGGAAGACTCTACAAGAAGCTTACCAGGGTAGTGATCAAGTTAAAGTGGTCAAGCTTCAGACATTGAAGCGAGAGTTCGAGAATTTGAAGATGCAAGAAGCTGAAAGTATAAGTGATTATTGTGTCAGAGTCAAAGATGTGGTCAATAAAATGGCTACACTTGGAGAAATTGTAAGCAATGAAGTTTTGATAAAAAAAGGTGTTGATATCTTTGACACCCAGATGGAATCATGTAGCAATAATCATAGAAGAAAGCAAGGATTTGACAAAACTACAGTTTGATAAACTGGTTCGATCCCTGATGTCTCATGAAGAAAGATTGAAAGATTCTTTTGAAGGTGTAGAGAAAGCATTTTCCTCTAAATTGCTAATCACAAAAAATGAAGATGCAAGCAGCAGTAGTGTCAAAATCAATCAAGGCCAAGGTAAAGGGCAAAGCCAAAATTCTTCAAGAGGTAGAGCAAGAAGTGGCTCAAGAGGAAGTGGTGGTTTCAGAGGAAGAGGTAGAGGCAGATTTGATAAGAGAAATGTTCAATGTTACCATTGTAATAGGTATGGCCACTTTGAAAGAGAATGCAAATTGAAAGAAAGTAAAAGTGCTAACTATGCTCAAGAAAGTAGTGACAATCCTCCTGATCACTTATTTTTATCTTATGCCAAGGGTGAAAATACTAGTAAAGATGTTTGGTACCTAGATTCTGGATGCTCTAACCATATGATAGGGAATGAGAAGTTGTTCTCAACAAAGGATAGAAGTTTCAAATCCGAGATCTAGCTTGGTGATGATAAATCATTGGAAGTTGCTGCCAAAGGAGCTATGGAGGTCCAAACAAAAGAAGGTATAAAGAGTATTCATGATATTTATTATACTCCACAATTGAAGCACAATTTGTTAAGTGTTGGGCAGCTATGTGAGAAAAATTATAAAGTAGTCTTTGAGAATAAGACTTGTACTATCTATGATAAGAATAAGGATAATAGGGTGATCACTATTGTTCCTATGACAAGAAATAGGATGTTCCCCTTGAGGTTTGGTGAACATAACAATAGTTTAGCAAATATGGCTTATGAGGATTCAAGTTGGTTATGGCATCTCAGGTATGGGCATTTAAATTTTCATAGTTTGAAGTTTCTAACCTCACATGCATTAGTTTCTGGTTTGCCCAAGGTTGAGGAACACAAGGAGGTTTGTGAAGGTTATGCTAAAGGAAAGCATGCAAGAGAAAAGTTTCCAAAGGGCAATGCATGGAGGGCTCATCACCCACTTCAGCTTGTTCATTCAGATATATGTGGTCCTATGCAGACTAAGAGTTTGGGTAAGTCATCATATTTCATCACTTTTATTGATGATTACTCACGAAATTGTTGGGTATATTTTTTGAAGGCCAAAGATGAAGCCTTGGATACATTCAAGAAGTTTAAAGCCCTTGTGGAAAATGAGAAAGGGTGCAAGATCAAATGTTTAAGGACTGATCGTGGAGGAGAATTTTTCTCAAAGGCTTTCCAAAATTATTGTGATTTTAATGGCATCAAGAGGCAACTTACTACTGCATACACACCTCAACAGAATGGAGTAGCTGAAAGGAAGAATCGTACTGTGGTTGAAATGGCAAGGTGCATGTTACAAACCAAGGGATTGAGCAATTCTTATTGGGGAGATAGAGTTGCTACAACGGTGTACATCCTCAACCGTAGCCCCACCAGTACACTAGAAAAGATGACTCCTTATGAAGCTTGGTATGGTAAAAGGCCTAATGTTAATCATTTCCAAGTTTTTGGTTGTTTGGCTTATGTGCATGTACCGGATCAGAATAGACAGAAGTTAGATGCAAAGAGTGAGTCATGTATTTTTATTGGGTATAGTGAGAAAAGCAAGGCTTATAGATTATATAATCCCCTCACTAACAAGCTTATTGTCTCAAGAGATGTGATTTTTGATGAAGGGGGAGTTTATGGTCATAAAAAAGGCCATGTTGAGAAGCCAAAATTTATTTTGAATGATGATATAGTTGTTGATATTGATCATGAGCAGCCAACTAATGTTTCTATATCCAGTGGTTTAACTCCACCAAGCAACCCTTCATCAAGTTCTTCTCCAAGTTCTACAAGGAAAGTAAGGAGATTGAGTGATATCTACTAGAGGAGTGGAAATCAAGAACATGAAGAAAACCCAGCAGGTGAAACAGTGAATTTTGCTTTATTAGCCAAGGCTGATTTTGAACCATCATGTTTTGAAGATGCATGTACTAATGAGGTTTGGGTGAAAGCCATGGAAGAAGAGATGGATTCCATTCACAAGAATGATACTTGGGAGTTAACTGAACTTCCACATGACAAAAAAAGGATTGGCACCAAATGGGTCTACAAGACCAAATTTAACAGTGATGGGAGTGTTGAAAGACACAAAGCGAGATTAGTTGCTAAAGGCTTCACACAAAAGTATGGAATTGATTATGAAGAGACATTTACACCAGTAGCAAGACAAGAGACCATAAGAATACTGATTTCATTAGCAGCTCAAAAGAAGTGGAGCATACATCATATGGACATGAAAAGTGCCTTCTTGAATGCGTACTTAGAAGAGGAAGTATATGTGGAGTAGCCACAAGGTTTTGAAGTGGAAGGAAAAGATAATTATGTCTACAAGTTGAAGAAGGCTTTGTATGGCCTCAAGCAAGCACCAAGAGCGTGGTATGCCAGGATTGATGGATACTTTCAGGAGAATGGCTTCCAGAGAAGTAAGAGTGATCCTACCCTATACTACAAACAAGAAGGTACTGATATTCTCATCATAAGCTTGTATGTTGATGATCTTTTGTATATGGGTAGTAGTTCTAAGATGAAAGATGAATTCAAAGCTTCTATGATGAAAGAATTTGAGATGAAAGATCTTGGTCTAATGAAATATTTTTGAGGAATGGAGGTTTATCAAAGTAAGGATGAGATTTTCATTTGTCAAACAAAGTATGCACAGGATATGCTGAAGAAATTTAATATGACTGATTGTAACCCTGCCTCCACTCCAAGTGCTCATGGAGATTTGTTATGTAGAGATGATGGTGCTGATTTAGTTGATGAGACAACTTACAGAAGTATTGTGGGGAGCTTGATGTTTCTAATCCACACGAGGCCTGATATTTCGTATTCAGTTTCACTTGTTTCAAGGTATATGAGAAATCCATCTGAAATACATATGAAGGCAACCAAGAGGATTTTGAGGTATGTGAAAGGGAATTTAAGTTTTGGTATTCATTACTACTCTTCTGAAAAGTTCAATCTTGTAGGCTTTAGTGATTCAGATTGGGGAGGTAGTATAGATGACCGTAAATCTACATCTGAAAATTGTTTTTCTTTTGGTTCTGGTTTAATTACCTGGAGCTCAAAAAAGCAAAGTATTGTTGCCCTCTCATCTACAGAAGCACAGTATGTTGCAATTACCTCAGCAGGTACACAAGCTCTTTGGCTCAAAAAAGTTTTGGAAGAAATTGGAGAAAAACAAATTCAGCCTACAGTAATTTATTGCGACAATGTGAGTGCCATCAAGTTAGCTAAGAATCCGGTTCATCACAGCAGAACTAAGCATTTTGATTTGAAATATCACTTCATACAAGATTTGGTGCAAAAGAAGGATGTCGAATTGAAGCACATCAACACCCAGGATCAGCTAGTAGATATATTCACCAAAGCGGTTGCAAAAGCTGAGTTTATAGCACTACGAGATAAGATTGTCAGCCCTCTCAGCATCAAGGGGGAGTATGTTGATAAGTGATTCTGCTCTAGCATGCAGCTCCATGCAACTCCAGTTTGGACATGAAGCTATCCATTCATCACCATGCATAAGCTATTTTTAGTTAATGGTTTTTTTTTGTTTATTCATACAAATAAAGCATGTACTCCAGCATGTATGAATCCTTAGGACTATTTTTAGTTTTTCTTTTTGCATGAGTTTTTTTTTAGTAAATAAAGCATGTTGTGCATGCACTTATTGTATTCTTAATTTAGGGAGTAGTTTGCTTTTTTTAGTTTGAGAGCCCTAGTAGCTTTCCATGCAAAGCTAGGAATATATTTAGAACTGCAGTTATTATTTATTCTTCTAGACTGCAAATTCTTTATATATACAGCCTCTATGTAATTTTTTAATTAAGCTTCAATAAAGATATTGGTGTTTTCTTCTTTTTGTTGTTATTGTTTGCTAATCAGTTGGTTCAGAGAGGATAGGTCAGGTTCAAAATTCTACAATGTTAGCTTACTATAATGGTGGATACCAGTTGTTTTAATTTATGAGAAAATATCTGTCCAACTTTGCTCATATTACTAGCACTCTATTTTTATATGTAAATGTAAAAGTTAGTTTGATAGTAAATCAAAAAATTAATAGATTAGAAGATATATTGTTTATAATAAATTGTTATTTATTTTGAGATGTTAATTTTTAATTTTATAATTTATTTGAATTTGTATTTGAATTTTTTTTATTTTCTAAGAATTCAATTACATTATAAAAAGCTGCTGCTGTAAATTATATAAGAAAACATCACATATCTAGTTATAGAATATTAAACTATGAATATTTGCATCTGATAATGATACTAAATCAAGAGTGCTAGTGAGTCAACTAGTCCCATGATCCTACAATATTATTGTTGCATTTTTCTATGATATGAATGAGTGTTATGTGAAACTTTGAAATTGATTTTAGACTCTGTTAAAGATAATGCATGTAAAAAATCAAATATTACTTACAAAAGTCTTTTGTACCAATTCCATGATTTCCTAGACTCTATCATATGGTTTGACACTTCAATGACATCAAGAGAAAAGGGCATAGTGATGAGGAGGGTATTGATGAATCTCAAATGTAGGGAAATGAGTTGGATAAAATTATTTAATTGTTTAGTAGAATTTCTCAATATAAGGATTCCTTAAGAAACTTTCTAGGCTTATTTTTAGGAGGATATCAATAGGAAAAAGGTTCAAGTAGACAAGAAGAGACATAAAGTGAAGAAGGAATTAAAGAAAATTTAAGAAAAATAAATAAATGAGGGAAGTAACTTAAAAATATGGAATGAAATATTAAATCTAATGGCAATTGAGTGGAATTATCTAAGAAGCCTCCACAATTCAAAATCTAATTAGTTTTCTACTTCTTTAAGCTCTTTTGTTATTTGGGCCCTATTTTATTATACTTTGGCATGAATTGGTATAATACTTGAAATTTCTATTTTGTTGTTATAGTTTTGAGTGCAGGACCCCCTTTACACACATTATGTAATAAAAAATATAGTTATTCATAAAATTTTGATTAATTAATTGGAATGAACTATTACAAGTGTCATACTTCACTGAGTTTTTGTTTGAATTGTAATATTTGTTTCACTCTATTTTTTGTATCCTATTTCCATAAAAAATGTAATGTTTAAGAAATGTTAAAATATCACAACATACAATTATTTTTATAATACCCCTATTTTAATAAACATTGAATTACTACATCCAACAAAAAAAAAACTCAACTCACTCAATATGAAAATGAATATCATATTTGTCAGTAATCCTGCACACACAGTCAGAGTCTCAACATGCGTTGTTGGTCTAAACTGGTTCATTAGTGTATTAAACTGTTCTGTCTACTGCATCTCTGAAGTTTTTGGATTAGACTCTTCGCCGCAACAAATCCTGCCATTTTATTTTTTGTGCTGCTAGACTTTTCAGACACTGCCATGTTCTTTTGGCCTTATCACCAGTAAGTTGATGATGCTGTCCGCAATTTTATACAAAGATATCACTCCGTTGAGACTGTCATTGATAAGGGTAACAAAAGTGGAAAGTGAAACCACTTCTCAAAAATGTGGCCTAGTCAAATTAATGTATTTCAGAAGTTTAATTTGCATTGAATGGTCAAAATGGTAGTTAGTACAGGATCGTTTTTCACTTTAAACACAAACTAATTAGAGCATAAAAGTCGCCTCCCGTATCACTCATCAAGCCAAAAATCCTGCACAATCGACTAAAATTTCAGAGCAGCTTCACTGCCTCTGCTACCTTCTTCATCTCCATCTACAGACTGCAGAGGTTTTCTCAGTGACAGAGAGCTGCCCATATTAGTAGCCTCTCCATTCTGGCCATTTTCTTCACCTTTCCAACTGGAAATCTCTGATTTTCCAACTCTTACACTTTTCTCTCAGCCACCATCTGCAGAGGTCCTCCTGGCAAAAGAAGACTGTCCTTTTAACTGTAAAGGTCCTTGAGGTGAGCTTAAAGACTGTGAAGGAGTGTGATGCTGTTCACAATAGGTAAGTTGCGAGAGCTGTAGTTCAGAAGATTGATTTGCTTGGGAATAATATTCTTGGGGCATTTGTGATTGGCATTAGTGTGATTGGAAATGAGAAGTGGAAGTATTTGAAAGGGGACTGTAAAATCCTGGAGCTTGATGGGCTGCTGCATAATCATGAGGCACCCAAATTCCTCCAAGAACCACCAATTGTGGGGCTTGAGAAGCAGACGTCTGAGGAGAAGGACTTGGCCTTTTGATGTACAAACGGTATTTCTGTAAATGACTTTTGACTTCGTCATTGGTAAGCCCATCCACCTTCATCAGCCCTCTGATTTGCTTTGGCGTTGCTACTTGTGACCCACCTAGCTGTTGAAGAGCACTGACAAAGCGCCTATGCAGCTCTGGTGACCAGCACATTCTAGCTTTTCTCTGAGATTGAGCCCCATTGGATGTAGTTGGAGCAGGAGAGCAACCACCCACGCTAGGTTTTTCTGACCCTTTCTTGGAGAACACAGGCGCAGCGGTCTCTATTGGTTCCTTGGATTTACTATTCCTGAATGTGGTGGTGGTGGCATTGTTCAACTTGGCAATTTCATTGCATCTATGGGAGGAACCTACCTCCTGCTCTCCCGATGACAAGGCAAGGTCTGGTAAAGTCTTGCCTGCATCCGATCTTACAGAGACAGCTGGATTGCTTTGTCTCTCTCTTAAAAATGGGAGGAATCCACCTCCAGTTCTTTTCTTAGAATCAGGAAACAACTTAGAGTTTGATGCGAAAATTTGCTCTTGACCAGATTGGCCAGAATGGGAATCGTGTGGCTTCAATGGATTTTCCTGTGGGGAAACCCTTTGCTCTTCCTTGCACTCTTCAGATTCAGAATTCTGACTCCACAGCTGAACAGAACTCATCCAGTTGGGTTTTTCACCAGTGTCAAATTTTGTTCTCTTTGAATCATGATGGCTGTGATTCACCTCGGATTCCTCTCCAGACTCATCGCACGGTTTCTTGAGAGGTATGAATTCCTCTAGCACTGGTCTGCTGTCACTAGACGCAGGCATGTACTGCTGCTCCTCGTAGGAGAAAACCATATGATTTGTCGGTGTCGATGCCTGTATAAGTACTTGGCAATTTGCTAACTGTTCCTTAGAAGCAGCAATTGCATCATCAAGAAGATTCATACAGACAGGAAGTTCTCTTTTGAAAGCTTCAATTTTCTTTCTTTCCTCCTCTAGTCCCTTGAGATAATCATCGAGCTGTCTTATTCTTTCAAACTGATCGCTTACAGGCGAAATTGCCTTCAACGCGCTGGAGTATTTACCAGGAGAAGGCCTGCAGTCCAGAGTCAGCTCTGTCGGTGATCCCATTGTTTTACACAGATCGGTCATGCAGAAAGACCACCTTCTTCCACCCCTCATTACAAAGCACCCCGGCGGTAATTTCTAATAAGGTCCTGAAGAAATCGAACAAGAGAACCAATATCTGTGACTCCTTCCCTCCCCTGTTCAACAGATCACCACTCGCCAATTAATGCATCGTATCGAGAGAGATATGATCCAAGAGCTTGCCAGAAATAAAGCTCTGACAAGAAAACCAAAATTAAAGGGCTAAAGCAAAGCACGGGTAGGTTGATGGAGTCAAAGGAAATGGGAAATGCAGAGAACATGTATACCAACTATTGCTAGCAAGCCAGGCAAATAAGAAAGAGCGAAGGGGCAAAACAAAACAAAGACAAACCTTGGTAGATTCTGATGATGCACAAGGTGAAGAAAAATCCAAAAGTTGATCAACGTACAGGCAAAGCTAGGAAAAACAATTAAGGGTAAGATTCCAGATCCTCAAAGTTTAATACCTCTCTCTGTCTCAGGGACGAATTGGGTATCTGCAAAATGCAAAAGAGGCCCACAGATTCGTCAAAAAATTGGGTCTCTATTTGTGAAGCTCTCTATTTAGGAAGTGTTTGGAGAGACTAATAGAGGTTGTGAAGGTGCCGTCTACTTGATAAGGACGTAATCATAAATTACAATTCTACACCTTATTTGTCTTGGCGTAAGGGACTCTGTTTGGCATATTCCATCATACACTTCATAAGTATATGCTAAAATTCTATGCTGAGTCGGTGACAACTGTTTTAAAAATGAATTAAAATGTGTTTCACAATATGTCTGAGTGAGCACATCTGTTGAGATATTCTCAGCAACTCTTTCGGATGCTGCGATTTGTCTTGACATTTTTTTGTTTATGTGCGGTTTAGCTTTCACGTTCGGCATCAACTTGTCTAAATAATTGTACATCGGATGGATGTTTCCTGTAATCTTACATACAGTAAAATTATAAGGAAATCATTGAAGGTATGGAAATCATCGAAGGTAATCTGGTATATCAATACTGGTTAATTTTGAAGCTGGATTTATTTCTCAAAACAGTTTTAATATAAAAATTAAATGCAAAATTGTATGTAAGCACACTATAATTCTAATATATGAAATTTTCTTAAAATGAATTGAACGTAGAGATCCGTATCATCTAATGTATGACAGTACAATAGGCTACTTGGTAACTACGAAATAGATTTTTTATTCCTATTTTAACCACTGCCCATCGTGTTGGCTTACTGCAATAGTAGATACCAAATGTTTTAATTCATGGGAAAATATTCGTCCAAGTTTGTTCATATTTTTACTTTTTTTTGATAAAAGTGGATGACCTACTCAAATTATACTAAATCTTTATATTTTTTACATGGTGTCTGGTTCAATGAGCACTGAAGGGAAAGAACCTGTGAGAAAACCCTTCAATATTGCTCAAGAAAACAAAAGCCTATCTACCCATTACAATAGCCCATAGGCGACCCGAATACAACCCCAGATTACAACATCAATCACATTAGATATAAAGGAAGCTTTGAAAAGCTTGTAGGATCTAGTGAAGAAGAACATCCCAAAATTAAGCCACCATATCTTAAACAAAATCAGTGCCAGCACTCCAAAAAGCCAATCTGCCTATGCACCACATGAGTCCAAGGCCCTGCAGAGAACAAAACACACAGTCAAAAGGGAACCAAGAAAAAGCAATCATGTCAACATAAAAATGGTTAGCATACATATGCCTATCCATATGAGAAGTAGAGAAGGATGGAGAAAACCCTCAGGAAACAGGGTGAGGCCAATCCATAAAATAGTCCAAAGCAAAAAGCCATATTAGTAACAACATGATAAGGAGCCATTTGCACCACCAAATAAACTACACTTTTCAATTCCTCAGAAAAAGCCACCAACCACCAATTTTGCCAAACAATCTCCAAATAATGCAGAGCATTGTGTAAATAGAAAAAAGAACAAAAAAGAATGAATGCCATACTTGCAGACCTATCCAGAGTATAACAGAGAAGAAGATAACCATTGTATGATTATCTTGTCAAAAAGAAAATGTCCAGCAAGAGACCTCATAACAGAAGATGAAAAATTCCCTCAAATCATAAACTCTTTCCTTAATGAGGAGATTCTCCCAATAAATGTCAATAGCAATGATCTTGCCTCAAAGGCCAACACCCTCATTATAGGCACTTACGAAAGAACAACCACACCAAGAAAAGGGAATGAAGGAAGTTTCTGAATGGAAGGACTATTAAGAGAGAAGTTTCATACAGGAGATAGGAAAGTCCGAAGGGGCAAGTTCTATATAATTAGCCCCTTCAACAATAGCCTTATTTGCAAGAAAATCCGCGAAAACATTAATCTCTCTGAAACAGTGAGAAATAGAGAAAGTGGAAAAACCATTAAGTTGGAGGAGAATGTGCTCCAAAAAATACTACAAGTGCCAAGAGAAACACTTTTTGCTAGCAACTGCCTGAAAGATCAGCATTGAATCACCCTCAATAACAACATCCTTAATGTTTAGAGAAAGAGCAAGATAAAGTCCAAAGGATAAAGCCTGAAACTCAGCCACGTTATTAGTGCCAAAACCAATATATTTACCAACTGCTTTGATGATTTTTGAAGAGTGATAAAAAATAATTACCCCAATCCTAGACCTCCCCGGATTGCCCTTAGAGGCCCCATCAAACTGAAGTTTGAATGAAGGGAAAGGAGGAGGGCTCCATTTAGCCATCTTGCGCTTAAGAAGAAAAGAAAATCCATCTGATAAACCCCATGAGAAGGCATCAAATGAAGTGAAGACCATCGCCAAGTAACCCAATTATCCCAATGAGAAAAGGACCTCAGATGATCTAAATTTTTATGAATGAAAGAAAGCACCACTTCACTAATAGAGGTTTGAATTTTACAAATTATCTCTGCCAAAGACGCAAACTTATGTTTGAAGATTCTTGAATTCCTTTCAAGCCAAAGATTCCAAATCACCAGAGATGGAGCAACAACCCAAAGAGATGAGTAGAACGAAGAGGGAAACAACAAGGGCCATGACATAAATTATGAAAGTAGATTTGGACAGAGAGCGGAAGACCATCCTAACATTCCAACAAGCCAATACCAACATTCAGAGGCAAAAGGACATAGCAGGAAAAGGTGATCCACCGATTCCATACAATAACCACAGAAAACACAAGGGAAAACTGTTGTAATCCCAAGCCTATCCAATTGCATTCAAGTAAGGATTTTATCTTGGACTGCCAACCAAGCAAAAGCCCCTTCTTTTGGAAGACAAGCAGGATGCCTAAAAAGCTTAGTAGGCCAACAAAAAGGCATAGGGGCCTGAACCAAAGAATTGTACCCCTCTTTTACCGAATAGGAGCCTAAAGCACTTTTAAGCCAAACCAAAGAGTCCTCCTTGTTATGGAAAACTAAAGGTCTCCTATGAAGTTCTTCTACAAAAGCTAAAATAATATCATTATTGATAGACAGGGGAGGGATATCCTTCCATTTAGCCACTAAACATAGACCTAAGGTGACAATGTTAAAATAATCTACAACAAAAGGTCCCCAAAGATCCGATAGGATATCTGGCAAAGGGGACCAATCACGAATAGCTGAGAGAGCCTGATGCCCATTCCAAACTTCATCCCAAAAATGGGCCTTTCTCCCATTATAAACAACCCAAGATAAATGTGGTAGGACCACCTCCCTACAAGAAATCAAAAAATTCCAAAATGCAAAACCCTTCAAAAGGGATGTTGTAGTAAAAATCCTTTCTTTGGATGCTCCCCTTAAATACTTGGCGAGCATGACAAAGGCCCATTTACTACAGGGAACTGCATATAACTTCCAAATCAATTTTGCCCCCAATGCTTTATTCTGAATAACCAAGTCATGGATACCCGCACCCCCCAGCTCCTTGGGACGACAAATTTTATCCCAAGCAAGAAGAGGAATCTTGTGTTTCCCTCCTAAATTATCATTCCAAAGGAAGGTCCTAAGGGAAACCTTAATTTTCTTAATGACTTGGGAGGGAGCCTGTAGGATAGACATCAAATATGTACGAATGGCATTTAAAACTAATTTGATTAGAAGGATCTTACCAACCATTGTTAGCCACTTATGATTCTAGGAGGAAATTCTGGAGGTAATAGAATGAACAACTTTATCCCAAAAGGAGGTCTTATCTGATCCCAGAAAGAAAGGAATGCATAAGTACATATAGGGAAAAGTACCAACTTGAAAACTCCAAAAGCGGGCAAGATTGTCCCGATCTAAAGTGGGGACATTCACAAAAAAGACTTTGGACTTTTGATTATTAACCTTTTGACCAAAAAAGGTTGCATAATCAAAAATAAATTTCTTAATAACTTGAGCTTCCCTCATAGAGGCCACTCCAAACAACAACGTATCATTAGCAAATAAGCAATGAGATTGTGAAGAAGGGAGGCCATCCACTCTGATGCCTGACCATAAACTCGATGCCGTAGACTTAGATATAGCCTTGCTTAATGCTTCCGCCAAAAGAATAAACAAAAAAGGAGATAAGGGATCTCCTTGCTTAATTCCCTGGGAGGAAGCAAAAAAACCCGAGGGAGAACCATTAAACAAAACTGAAAAGCAGGAAGAGGATATACATGAAAAGACCCACTTAACCCAACTACGCAAAAACCCTAACCGATACAAGACTGCCACCAAGGACTGCCAATTCACATGATCATAAGCTTTAAGTATGTCTAGTTTAAGAATCATTACTGGGACCTTTTGTTGAGATATGGAGTGTAGGATTTCGTGAGCTACAATGGCACCTTCAGAAGTTTCTCGTCTAGACACAAACCCACCTTTCTCTAGGGAAATTATCCGAGGAAGGAGTTTAGACAGCCTAACCGAGATTGCCTTAGTAAATATTTTATATAAGGTGGTACACAAGGCAATTGGATGAAAGTCCGAAAAAGAGGTGGGGTTATCTACTTTCAGAATAATAGCAATAAGAGTAGTATTAATTTCTCTTAGTATCGACCTATTCCTTCTAGACTCCTCCAAGGCTTGTAGTACATCTTTTCCTATAAAGTCCCAACAATTTTGAAAGAATAAGGCCGTAAATCCATCCGGTCCCGGTGCCTTTTCCGGATTCATGGAAAAGACTATCTCTTTCAATTCAGCCAGCGAAAATGGGGCCATAAGCATCCTATTGTCCTCTTGAGAGACTAAAGGGGGGATCGAGTTTACAAACTTTTCATTAACCACCACCGGCTCTGCTGAAAGAAAAGACTTAAAGAACCTAACAGCTTCGGTGACTATATCATCCTCCTCTATCAGAGTATTACCATTAGAGTCAATAATACAAGAGATTCGATTATGAAGTCTCTTGAGCTTAGAAGAGGAATGAAAGAATTTGGTATTTCAATCGCCTTCAGAAAGCCAAAGATCCCTAGACTTCTGTCTCTAATAAGATTCTTCCCTAGCCAAGGTCTCACTCAACTGCATATTTAACAATTTTAGCTGATCGTACATTGCATAAGACATACCCGAAGCAACAATGCTTTCATTAAGTTGCTCAATTTCTTCTTGAATCTTGGCCTTTTCACCAAAAATATTCTTAAAATGCAACACATTCCAATTCTTTATCCTTAACTTTAAAAAGCCTAATTTCTTAACAAGTTGAAACATCCGAGACCCAGGAAAAAATGGAGCTGAATTCCACCAATATCTTAAGGAAGGCGAAAACGATTGATCCCTAAACCACATTGGCTCAAACTTGAAAGGTAACTTTCTAGGAGCCCTATCCTCGAAAATATTAAACTATATAGGGAAATTATCAGAACCAGAAATGGGAAGGATGGAGGACACAAAATCCTATCCCGAATTGAACCAATTATCCGAAACCAAAAAACGATCCAACCTTTCTGAAATCTGACAAAAGTCCCTTCGCATATTAGTCCATGTAAATGAACCATTGAGAGGTTTACAATCAACCAAATTCAAGGAATGAATGAAGCTGGAAAAGTCTGACATAGCATGTTTATTAGGGATGATTCCCCTAGCCTTTTCATCCATACTAGTAATTGCATTAAAGTCTCCCCCAAAGATCAAAAAAACATTCTGCAGAGGAGTAGCAAGAGAAACCAAGAAGTTCCAAAGTGTTTTTTTCTTCTATAACCCCAAAAGGACCATAAACATTGAATAACCAAAATTTTAAATTTGACGCCCTACTCTTAACTAGCCCAAGCATCCAATTAGATGAGGAAGCAATTAATGAGAAATGTACAACAAAATCTCTCCAAAGAACTGTCAGCCCACCCGAAGCACCTGAAGAGGGAGATGGACAAAAATTCCATACTTTCCAAGAAGAAAATAACCTATCAGCCGAATACAAATTTAGCTTAGTTTCTTGTAGCAACACCAAATCACACTTCATTAAGTCCAATTGTGACTTAATCAAGCATCGTTTGTTAGGGGCATTTAAGCCCCTAACATTCTAGGATATAATTCTCATTGGTCATGAGGGGAAGCATCAGCTCCCCTCGAAACATTCAAAGAAACTGGAGAAACCAATCCTAACGAAAAAACCTTATGCAGACTTCATTTAGTAGCTAAGGCTCTTGTGAGAGGTGGACTAAAGGGTTTCTTTGATCTTTTCTTTCTGGAAGTCTCCAAAGAAGAAATAATAGTTGATTGGATTCCTGCATCAATTTCTAGTTTAGTCTTAGTATTCTTGGGCTTGTGACCCCTTTTCCCTGGAGTGGACAAGGGTGAGGTAGGGAGAAGTGGGGTGTGTACCAAAGGAAGCCTAGGAGTAATCGCCACATGTGCCTTATCTACCCTAACCTCCTCCTTCTCTAAGACCAAGGGAGCCAGGGATGACACAAGACCTGAAGCCACCAAAGCCTTATCCATATTGAGAAGCTCAAAAGAATTATTGATGGAAAAAGCAGCCAAGTCATTCTCCAAAGTACCTAGAACAACCTAGATCAAAGAAATTACCTTATTGGCTAAAGGAGAATCAAGAGAAACCTTATTAGTATTAACAATTTCCTATACTTGAGCAATGAGATGCTCGTCTGGAATAACATCAACCTCCACTGGTTTGTCACTATTTATCAAAAACCTCAGGGATTTGTGATGTAGCTTCTAATAAAATACCCACATCTGAAACAATATCAACACCCATGTCTTTATGTAGAACATCAGGGATTCGTGACTCAACCACAGGCTCAGAAGATAGACCTGAGTTTAAAGTGTTATTAGGATTTTTCAGAGGAGGAGCATTCGACCGCCCAATCCTAGGGGAAGGAACATAATTTTTAGGATCCGCTGCTGAAACCTTAGAAGTGAAGGTCTTCTTCACGGGGGAAGAAGGATTAACAACAGCACCAACCAATTGGACTTTATTCCATGCAAAAGTGTCCACATTCTCATCAAAAGGAGACTCAACTCCCCCTAAACCAAAACAAATGGATTTCATATGAAAGAACATTGGAGAATCCATAATTACTGCAGAACAACCAAAATCCCTAGAATCCCTAACCAGATTTTGACGCCACAAACCAAACAGAGATCGAATGTTGCAAAACTTTGGTAGGGAGATTTTAGGGGAAGTTAAAACACAGATTTTAACAACCAACACCCCATCCTCAAAAAATGAAGAGGACAACAAAAATTTACCCAACGAATCCCCAATTTTTGTTAATATATCAGATTCTATAAATTTAGATGGTAAAAGTGGAAGTTTAAACCATATTGGAACCTGTTTTGGGCCAACCCTAGAAGCTGCTAGAAAGGGTTTCCAGCTTTCCACAAAAATCAGGTTTTTTCCAAGCCAAAAAAATGGAGTACTCAAAGCCTTATCTCTAGTAGATACATAATCAAACACAATAATAAACGAGCTTGCAGAAAGAACATGAAAGTACAAAGTGCCATAATAGTGTGCATGAATTTTATAATGAAGCTTGGATAGAGGAATAGAACCACCCCAAACCTGAATCATAACTGCCAAAGCTTGAAGATCAAGAGCCTTCTTCCCCAAAATGGCATCTGAGGCATCAATCAACGGAATCGGAATCGGAGCAAGCCGCGAGGGCAATACCAAATTCTGCAAATGACCTCCTGAATCCCTTGACAAATTTGCAGAGGCATCCGCCAGGTGAGTCTGAGCCTTATTACCAGAAACCCTAGCATTCCAATTTTGCTTGCCCTTTTGCCATTTCCCCAAATTTCGAGCCTGATTTTGATGCCACCGAAAAAACCCTTTGAAATATGCAAAAGAAGGGAAATCATACTGAGATGTTTTATCCTTCGAAAAACAAGCAGGCAAAGCCAAAACATCAACCCATTTACCATCCTGAAAAACCCATTGCAGCACATGCCCTACTTGAGAGCCAAAGGGATCTTTTGGGGGGAGCGGATTAGACACCGCCTCATCTCCCCAGCACCTGTCCCATTGCATGCCGAACACCTCACTCCTGAGAGCTCGCTCGCCCCAAAAATTCGCTCCCTCCATAATCATATATTTTTTTTTATAATAAATGCAAACCTGAAACCCTGCTCTTCTCCAACTTAATGGAATCCTGAATGGACGCCAAGCACTACACACCTCAGTCAAACCCTGGCCTTTATTAATTCCAGAAGGAGATGTAGTTTTTAGCACCACAAACCTAGCAGCAAGTTGTAGCCCTAAAATCCTCTCCTCCGATCTGAAGAACGCAGATGTAAACCGGCCTGAAAAATTTGAAGAGTCCAAATGTTTTGTCCTTCAATTTTACATCTTAAATGGAATAGCAAGGGAATTGGATGTGAATGTATGATAATGCTCAAAAATCTTCAAACTTCTATCCCTTCTTTGAATCTTCCAATCTCATATCTGAGTAAATCTACACACAACATATATCAAACACGGTTTAAGCTGGGAGCAAGATCCACAACCACGGATTATCAAATTACATAGGCGACCCAATATAACTGGTACATCAATCACCCATGCGTTTCAAGATGCCTTCACTGCGTGGGACTCTTTCATCCATTACAAAATCATTACTCTAAATAGGCATAACAAACCCAATATAACTACAGGTGCACTACCAATAGAAACCGCGTATTACTGAGCCATAGAGTTTCGACCTTCAACGAAGATCACAAGAAAACAGACTATACCTTCGGCCTCTTTTTTCATGCGCTCCTTTGGTTCTTCGATGTACATGGTTTATTCTTCTGATCGACACTCCCTCTAGCTTCAAACAATAGCTGTGAAATTGATTGGTGGTCTTTGCTAGTTCGATGGTAAATTATAGTTCGAATCAAGGAATTAATGGATTAGAATAGATAAGATTACGACTTTTTTTAATGTATTTTTGGAATAATTTTTGATAAAAGATTGAGAATGATTTTTTATTATTTTTATAATAAAAATAATAACACTTTCTTGTGTTTTTAATAAAAGTGGATTATTCTACTAAACTTTTTTATTAATGTTTTTTATTTTTTACACAAGATTCAAAGATCATACTAGAGGAAAGAACCCTGGGAAGAAAACCTCCGGTCACAGCGCATAAAATAAACCTATAGTATCTAACGGATCAATTTATACACCCCACCCAAAACCACATACAAAATGTCGTCACAACACATATAATATCAGTTTTGAATAACACTTTCTTGTTATTTTCAATCCTGTTTTGAGTTTGAAGGAAGGAAGGATTTTTGGGTATTGGTTTGACAAAGAATATTATTGTAAATTAAATGAGACAAACTATTTTGCTTCATATTTGGAAAAGTAGATATTTGGTTGTTTTCTCTAATCAGAATACTTGTCAAGAAATGGAAATGTTATAGTTTTATTGTGATATTATATTACAGTTTATTTTTTTGTGCTCTCAACCTGAGAAGAAGGCCAACTACAACAAGCTATTGGAAAAGATAAAGTTTCAGAATGTTCAATTGTATGTTGACGATGTTCAATGTTCCAGACATCTTTAGAAGTTCTTCAAGTTTTATATGTAATGCATGGTCATTGGATGTATTGCTTACTCTTGTGTTATCCTAACCATCCAATTTCATGTATATTTTGTTAGAGTTTCATATAGAAATACTGTTATGTTGTAGCTCTTAGAGTGTTTCTATTGTCATTTGTACTATTGACTGATCGAATTCTTTATCTTTCCATTTATTGTAGTTATTTTTGAGTTGCTCAGTTTAAAATATAAAATTGTACTATGCTTTGTTCAAGCTTTTTTCAATTAACAGAAAATTGTAAGTCAACTTCGGAGTTAAAAAAAACCATCATGGCATTAAAGTCCACATTCGGCACCTAGAGTGCATGTCTACTATCGCGTACAATCTTATTTTGGTAGCTTTTAGAATATTATTTTAGTTATAGCTAGCTAAGAGATAGGTAATTCAGCGAGAAGGTGTTATGCGTTTGATCATTAGAGATTGTTTTGGAGTTCTCTACTCAATATGCATTTTTTAATATTAGTTTGTTTTTTTTATGTAGGGTAAAAGTTTTGTACATTGGTATATTGGAATTTAATATTACTAACAAAAAAGAATTAAATCTATAAATTTCTTTTTTGGTTTTGAAAATTGAATATTTTATTTATTATTTGCAACATAAACTAATAGAAAGAGAGAAAAATAAAATTTTAACAATCATGAAAAATAAAAAATAAAAAATAAAAAAATATTAAAAATATTATAAGATTTTTTTTCAAAATTTTTATTTCTCTTCAATGATGGATTAAACTAATGAAAAAAAAGATTTCAATGAATGTATAAATATGCTACCTTGAAACAAACTAATAAAATACAATGCACTGGAATGTTTATGCTGATCTATTATTTTATTTATAATTATTTATTTATTGTTAATATGGAATGTTTATTATAAATATGTACAATTCTAAACTAGTTTTGATTGTTCTTTCAAACATTAAAATTTCAATTCATAAAATCAAATGAATTATAATAAATACATCATTTTATAGAAACTTATAATCTGTATGATCATTGTATTAAATAGCTTTAAATCAATAGCGATTCCCCCTAAATAGCAAAAATCTCAATTCTAATTGGGCAATGATATAACTACAAGGTGTCCAATGATCATGGTATGATCTCTTTTTCCTTGGTTAATAATATTAGAGTTGGAATTATGACGATTTAATAAAATACAAAACTATATAACAAACTAGAGAACTATGTGGTATAGAAAAAGATACCTTCACAACCCTATGGACACTAACATTGAGAATGGCATTTCCTTTGATTGACCTATGCAAAATGATATATGTAAGATTTAATATGTTAGATATAAATATCTCATCTCCTTTTTATGCATGCTTCCAAGCTCCCATAATCATATGCACCCAATTCTCCCTAATACTAAAATAATATATAGAACAACAATTTGCTTATTTAGAAACCTCCAATAAGTAAGAATTTGATAAGAGATTGGGTGACAATAGAAAGATGTATCACAAAGTTGGACTAAATATCTGAATTAAACCTATATATTTGATTGCTTCCATGAAATCATCCCCAAAACCCATTTAAGATTCATGTCACATGAAGATGAGCTAGTGATGTGTTTACTATCAAACATGTCAATGATATTTGATAGTAAATAATAAGAAACATTATTAAAAGAGAGATAATAGAGTGGTTCTAGAAGGTGGTTGAAGTTGATCACCACTGTTATCGCATGATCCAAATTTCTATAGTCAAATTAAAAAAATTAGCCAATTCAGACTGTTGATGGAAAGAATTGGCTCCTTCTGTAGACAAAGTCGACTATTAAACTTGGTGGCATCAAGAAGAGAAGACAACATACATGAGAGAAAGAGGAATAAGACACTAGAATGAGCAAATAATAGAATAAATGGATAATGAGAGGGAAAATGTAGTTAATGATAACTATTTCTTAAGGATTGAAGTTGTAATCATTAATATGATGCACTGAGAAATAAATTGAGCAACACAACTATAAAGTGGAAAATTGGATCCTAGTGGTTCTCGACCTAGGAAAGAGAAAGGAAACCACTAGGATGATTTTCACTTGGGAAATACTTTACATTCAAAATAGAGGCAGAATCCACTAGATCCAAATCCAAGGGAAATAAGGATGAGAATGCCAAGTGGATTGCAAATATTGGAATGTAATTTTCCCTCTTTTGTAAATAGATATGTTGACTATGTAGAAAAGGAAGACAAAATGGATGAAATAAAGAGCTACCAATTCATGATCGCGTTGTAATTTTGGATCTAGGATATTAAGACTAATACAGATCTACCTTGTAAATTTGGAGAAAAGTCGTTGGGACCAATTTGAAGTTGCACCCGGTCCTCCAAAAAATCCATACGCCGAAAGGGCTTTTTCAGTCTTTGAAAATGAAGACCAAATATGCAATTATAGTCGTGCACCTGCAACCTACACACATAAAAGAAGAGAAGAAGGGTTGTGGATAGGGGTTTGCCTTAGTCAAACACTAGTTGAGGAATCAACCTTGAAAGAAAGTAATTGCAAATACATAAATGTGAATAATAAAGATGTATACCTTGTAGATCTGCAACTTGTTGGTGATGGTTGCTTTGCTTCTTGAATGTAATCACAAGTATTGCGTGAAATGGCATGTGACATGACAAAACCCTAACACACACATGTGCTTGCAAATGGATGTTGTAATGTTGCTCCAATGAATGAATGATGAATGCTTGAATGCTTGAACACTTGAATGCTTGATGATAATAATGAAGACGTCTTGCTTGTTCACCTCTATCATCCTTCTTCTTCTTATTCTTCAAATGAGATAATTAAGCCCCCTTTTATACTTTCCTTGGATGCTTAATTATCCCCTAATCAAAGACTGACATAGGGGGAATTTAATTCCTGAAAGTAGATTTAGGTCCAAGGGTTGAATGGACCCATTTTAGGGCTACCCAAAGAGGGAGGATAGGGGTGCCACACCCCTATCCAAGGGGCATAAGGGCTCCATGCCCCTGTCCTAGGGGGACAAGGGCGTCACGTCCATGTCCTACCCTATTTTGGGGCCTGGACAAGGTCACAAGGTGGCACAAGAGCTGAAACAAGAGGAGATTTGGAAGGATGATGAAGAAGAGGGGTCCCAATTGAGTAGGGAGATGCAGATGCTAGGGTGAGGACCTAGAACACGGTCAAAATTACTAGGGTTGCAATTTTACGATGCTACGCTTAGCCCCCACTTTAGCGGGAGTATGGCTTATGCCAATACTATCGGTAAAGTAGAAGAAAGAGAGATGAAGATGAGAAATGCAGAGCAATACAACAAGGAGTATAAGACATCACTAATATTGAGGAACAAAAAGCCTCCAATGTTAGGATCTTAACTCACTCAAACATATGCAATAGCACACAAGACAAAAAGAACAAGACAAAGAACAAAAGATACACGAAAAAAACAAAACACAAGACCAAAAATCAACTCGCTGAAGAGACCTCGATGCTCAAATGTCTCAACAACTAATTGAAACACAAAGACAAATGTCATCACATAAACACCAATAACTACATAAAAGAGAAAATTCGACATCATCCATGAACCATCAATAGTAAAACTATGAGTTCATGAGAGGAAGAAAAGAGAGAACATGAATACACACTTTGGTGGTCCATGAGAAGAAAGACGAACAAAAGGAACCATGGACATCTCACCCCTAGAACTAGATGATCCATGGAGAAAAAATGACATGGAAAACTAGCCCCTAGATTCTATCTAGGTGATCCATCTAAGCGAGGAGAGTGAGAACACCTTTAGTTTCACCCAACCTTGTGCGCATGTGTGCAAGTGAGGTTTGAGGAACCTCGCAAGAGTCTATGCCCAATTATGCTACAACCTGTATAAGATGTATATTACCAATGTCAAGAAAGGCATGACATCTCTCTCTAAGAGACTAAGCTCTGGTTTCGAGAATAATCACCCTTCATAAGAGAAAAATGGTGACAACTCACTCTAAGATGCTACCCTCTGGTTCTTAGAATATCCCACTGTATAAGAGAAAAGTGATGACATCTCGCTCTAAGAGGCTTCCCTTTGGTTTCGAGAATGACCCATTGTATAAGAAAAAAGTGGTGACATCTTCCTCTAAGAGGCTGCCCTTTGGTTTCGAGAATATCCCATTGTATAAGGGAAAAGTGGTGACATCTCATTCTAAGAGGCTGCCCTATGGTTTCGAGAATATCCCATTGTATAAGAGAAAAGTAGTGACATCTCTCTCTAAGAGGGCGCCCTCTGGTTTCAAGAATGACCCACTATATAAAAGAAAAGTGGCTACATCTTGCTCTAAGAGGATGCTCTATGGTTCCGAGAATGAGACACTATATAAGAGATACAATGCGTGAGAGAAATATAATACAGAAGAAGTAGAGTGGGTGCCCCCCTCTTAAGATGTCAACATATTTTAATGTTTATATCTTAAGGAAAGTAGAACAACGATACCTACCTTTGACACCAAGAAGATATCCATCATGCAACAATGTCATAAATCCAAGCAAGAGAGGGAATACACTTCAAGCAAGGATCAAATAGTTGAAAAGAGATATCTTGCTATAAGTGTAAGGGAGACCCTTGGAGGAGAAGAGATATTTTCTCAAAAGAGATCTACCTCCAAGAGGAGTTATCTTAGACAAATATAACATCTTCTAGAAAGAAGCGCAGAAGAGAACAAGAATTCAATCCTTCCTGCTATTGCTAGGTGAAAGGGATTCTTGATGAAGGATGTCTTACTTTTATCCCAATGGGGATGGGTGAATTTATTGTAGATTTACATTACCAATTCTAAAAGAGGTTATAGTCAAGGACTTATACCCTCTTGTATAAAAGAGAATCCCTTGAGCAAAAAAACAACAATTTCACACAAGGAATGACATCAAGTAATAAAACTCACACCATCCGCAAAATAGGAAAGAGTGAATCCTTAGAGAGAGAGAGAGAGAGAGAGAGAGAGAGAGAGAGAGAGAGAGATCATTGCCCCCGAAGTGTAGGGACAAAGAGAAGAGATTACACAATATTTTAGAGAGAGATTAAACATAAGAAAATGCACAATGTACTTACATGAACGCATGCAAGAAAAAAAATTAGTATATGTAAAATACATGTCTCACGAAGTGGTAATCTTATTAACAGAAGAGAAAAATAGCATAACATATTCCCCAAGGGGTTTAGTCATAAGAATCTACCATTGTAAGAAATGATAATCACATATAAACAATGCATCCCCTAAAGGAAATAATGATAAATGAGATAGGAAGAAAGAGAAAGGAGCGGAATCCTTGTCTCCCAAGTGAGAAGAACAAGGAGAAGAGTTACACATATTCTAATGATTGTTATTTTCAAGTGATATGCCTTCCTAATGGAACAAATCCTCTCAAGGAAGGGACATGTACTTCACAAGATTTCCATGCTAGGGGGCAAAACATACTTTTGAATAATCGAGACCATAGAAGAGGTATGTTTTCCAAGAGAATGAAGGCAAGAGAAGAAGTGGTCTACTCATTGAAGATACTCTTCTCCAAGCAAAGAGGAAACCCAAAGAACAATTATATGCTCACATAAGAATAAACCTATGCAAGAAAGGAGATCTAATAATGAAGAATGCACAAAGATAGAGATAAATCCATGGAAAGAAGAAGGAAAGTGAACTTCATGTTGCTAACCCAAGGTATTTAAAAATGAAATAATACCATCACAAATGATAAAGAGCCCCCAATTAAGTTGTCTAGTTATGTCATAGGCTTAAGCGCAAAATTAAGAGAAAAGAAGTGCTAAGGCACTATGCTTTTGCCTATAAATACAACTAGATCTATTGTAAGACAAATTCGTGAAAGATCATATTGCTTTTGAACAAATTTATTAAATGTGTGACATTTTCCAAGAGACTATGAATATAAACCATGAAAAATGCAATATTCATCACCTTTCACTTGCTCAAGATTGTTGTCCTTCTTTTTACGAGGAAAGGAAATGTTCTTATCATATTTCAATCTCCAATATATTCTTGTAGATAGTCTTTTGGGATGATAAATATGTTTTAATTCATCTTCTTGGCATGAAGGAGAAAAATTGTTAGAAGAAGAAGGATCATTATCCATGATTCTAATTGTTCCATTGTCTATGCCTTCTTGAATGAATTTTTAAAAATTAGGGCAATCATCAGCATTGTGATCGTGGGTTTGAATAAATGAGCAAAAAGGACGTTTTGAAGAAGAAGCATTCTTGTGGGCTCTTATGATTTTTTGTCTTTTGAGATGATTTTGAAAGTCTTGGAGCCTAAGCAGTTCATCCATAGGAAGAGGGGTCTCGTTTCCTGGGCCTTCTTTAGTAGCTTGTGTGGGTGGGTTTATAGGAACATGAATTCCTTGTTCAAAATTCCCAATTCCTTGACCTCTAAAACCTTGTTTTGTTATTATATGAAAGCCGAGACTATAAGAATGTTGCAAATGACTAGGTGGGGGAATAGGATCATGGATTTCTTTAAAATCTGACGTGTAAGGGGGAATAAAAGGATTTGTAGATGAAGAAGGAATATCATGTGAAAGAATACTCTTCTTTCTCTCATCATGCTTATGCTCTTTGGAAGATTGGGGATGAGCATCCTCATTATTTAAAGGCTCATTTTTACATATTTCTATACGAGGAGAAAGATCATGAAAAAAATGCATAACATCATCCTCTCTACATATATTTTGATGTTGAAGATAGGCCTTAGGAGAATAAGGAGGGTCTATAGGTATCAGAATGTTAATAGTTTGATGTTTCCCCCCTTTCTCAAAGGTATGTGTATTAGAATTAGATGGGCCCATTATGGTTTCCAATGCTTGCTCTCTTTTAAAAAGATCATTGGCTGAAACATTAGCTCTCATCCCATTCCTATGAGAAGTACAAGGATTAGGATCTCTAAGATTGAGATCTACAAAATCCTTAAGGTGATTAACATATGAAATGCACTTTGTTAATAACATCACCATAATGAAACATAAATGATACATGAAAGCTTTAAGATTAAAATGAAATGACCTTGAAATCCTAACAACACAATATGACCAAGTGCTATGAATGAAAAGAAGCAACATGAAATGAAAAAAACCATTATCGAACACATGATTGTAATAAATATATGTTAAAAACAATGTAATCATTTGTGAAATGGCAAATAAATCTATCCCATTGATTGCCATTGAAAGTCTCTTAAGTAAAATCTCAATTTGTTGTAAAAGAAGATAAAAAATTAGGACTGTTTTATGAAAGTTAATTTAAAAGTTGAGGCTATTAAAATTTGAATTTTTTTCATCCTTAAGAGGTCTAAAAATTGCTAAAGCATGCCAATTTTGTGGATTTAAGAAGAAAAATACTGTCCATTCTGACTCCTTAAATTTCAGGAAAAAAACTAGGGACCAGGTGCAAGTTGTACCCGATCCAACCAACTTTTTCTGAAATTTTAAGGGATGATAGAAATTATGATGTTTTTGCACAATCCAAAAATACAGCTGATTTGGAGATGTCTAGATAGGTTGAATTAGCAGTCAAAGGTCAAAATAGGAGATTCTTAAAAATTAGGGTTTTGTTGTTTAACTACTTAATTTTGAGAATGAATAGACAAATTTGAATTGTAATTTAAAAAGAGAAACCAGATGTGAATAAGAGACTAAAATGATATTCGTCATGAGCTTAATTTCCTCAAAACAAAAAAAATAGGGTTTTTATGCAATTAACCTCTAAAATTTGCAAAAAGATCGAACTTGGAAATGAAACTTTGAAATTCAAATTGTAGTTATTAAGATCTAACAATGAGAAATCAGAATTAAGGTGTAAGACATCGAGTTCACCAAAATGTAAAGTGGAAAATTGGATCCTAGTGGTTCCCCACCTAAGAGAGAGAAAGGAAACCACTCGGATGATTTTCACTTGGGAGATACTTTACATTCAAAAGAGGGGCTCAATCCACTAGATCCAAATCCAAGGGAAATAAGGATGAGAATGGAAAGTGGATTGCAAGGATTGGAATGTAATTTACCCTCTTTTGTAAATAGATATGTTGACTTGTTGACTATAGAGAAAAGGAAGACAAAAGGGATGAAATAAGGAGCTACCAATTCAGGATCGTGTTGTAACTTTGGATCTAGGATATTAAGACTAATACATATATGTTGGCATAGCTGATGAAGATAATGATGGGGACATTGTTGGCATATGGAGATGTTGATGAGATGAAGATGACTGGTAAAGTTGATGGAAATTGTTGGATAGATGATGATGATATAGTTGTGAGTTGTTTGATGACTTTATTTGTGTTGTCATTGATGGCAACCATGTTTGCTTAGTCATCTAAGTCATCTAGACCTACCAGTATAATCTAACTGATAGTGGAACCGGTTGACAACAAGGTTAATAGGTGCAGAGAGATGATCAAGAGACTGGTATAGACGATTGGAGAAGAGTTAGATGTTTCAATTTTATAGGAGTGTTAAAGATAGGAACCTACACCTATTATCCAAACCGCATCAGTCGATTCGGTGTATTGAGAGAGTTATAATTGACTTTTATGAACTCTGTGAAGAAGAATGTATACCGGTAATAGATCTTTAACCAATAATGATTTAAGGTTTGGCGGTAGACCTTATAATGGTTATAACTTAATGATGACATGTCACAATCCATGTTTAATGATAAGATAGTGTCTAAGTGCATACAAGGATCAAATTTCTTGGGGAACAACAAAGTTCTTAGGAGAATGAAACAAGGGTTTGATTCCTTATCAAACCGATGTGTGGTGATCAGTCAATGATGGAAATCATCTAGAAATTTATTATAATGATCTATAATGATATGTAATGTAAATTCATTGTATCTTGTTGATGTAATTAGGGTTTGTAGCCATCTTAACTGAAAAGTGTATTTAGTACTAGTTGGAGAAGAGATTGTGTGTTAGTAGTTTTGAGAAGAAGTTGTTGCTAAACCAGATTGAAGTGTCTACATGTGTGTAGCAGAGTTGTGCTAAAAAGGATCTATACTAGCAAGCAAGGAAGTGTTGTAAGTAGATCCTTTGCCCTGTTGTTCCCTAATAGTTACAGTAGATTGAAATCCTTAACCGGGTAGAACCTAATAGGTTTTATATTGTAAATCCCTTGACTAGGTGGCTCATTAACTTGAGTTTAAAATCCTCTAACAAGGTTACTCCTAACAGGGTAGAGCTCCTAACAGGGCTGAGGCAAATCCCTTAACTAGGTGACTCCTAACAGGGTCTACTCTTATCCGGGCATATTGTAAGCTCTTAATCGGGCTAGGCCTTTAATTGGGTGCATTCCACAAGAATGCAAATATTTTGTGGCTACTAATTCTCATTGTGGTTTTTCCCAATTGGGTTTCCTCAAGAAGAATCTTTGTGTTCATGTGGTGGTTGCATTATTGATTTGTGCATTTGATATCTTTACATTGTTTGCATAATGATAAACCCTTGAATGAATGGTTTGTTGGTTTGTTAAATTTGCTAACCGAATTGTTTAAGTAGTTATCAATGAAGGTTTTTGAAGTATTGCATAATTGTTTTACTACTGATTTAGCATCCCCCACTCCCATCTCATTAGTAACTGGATCCTCATAATGACAATTGGTATTAGAGCCTAATTCCCTTAAGGCTTAATTGCTTGGGAATGATCTCTAAGGCTAACATGGGGGAAGGTTTAATGAGTTACGAAGAGATATCACACAGGATTGAAGAATCTAAAGAAGCCCTTGGTGAACTAAAGGTCAAGTACAAAGATTCATTGGCTAAGAGAAGAGAGTTGGCTGAGCAGTTTTTGGAACTCAATGAAATTAGTTCATTTGAGGAAGCAAATATTGATACCATGTCTAATGAAGTGGAAAAGTTGAATGATGAAAAGACAAATCTGAGGAGAGAGTTGGAAGCCCTTACCATTAGTATGAGCCAAGAGTTGGAATCCAAGAGGATAGTTAAAGACAAAGTAAGAGATAAGGAGAAAGAGATCTTTAACCTAAACTAGGAGATTGATACATTGTATGCACATCTTCATGAGGAAAAAGAGAAAATACAAGCTAATCTAGACATGGCTCTGTCTCTTAGAGAAAGTCTCACAAAGAAGATTGAGGAGCTTACGAAGGAGTTTCCTAATGCAAATGAGTTACTAGATAAATTCAACAAGAGCACTGTTATGCTTGATGAGTAGATTCAGACACAAAGGAAGAACTTTGATACACATGGCTTGGGATACGCAACCTTTAAACATGGAGAGCAATCTGGTACCAAGGAAACCATACATGAAGCCAAATCTGCACCAAAGACCAAGAAGAACATTGGTAAGAGAACCTACAAACTAGTATGTTTTAACTATCATAAGGTAGGTCATACTGCAAATGTTTGTAGAAGTAGATCTAGTAATTTTGATGGATATAGACCTAATGCATATGAAGGATATAAGTCTAGTACATAAAGTTGTTGAGTGTAGGTCAAGAGTGAATAATCAGAGATCTTACATGAGTTACAGGTCTAATGGTGAATGACAAAGATCTTACAATGACTAAAGGAACCCTACTTGACAGAGATCTTGCAATGGCCAAAGGAACCCTACTTGGCAGAGACCTTATGTGAACTGGTCTATTCCATATGAAATGGAGAATAAATGGAATGTGACATGTTCAATCTATCACAACTATGGTCATATAGCCATGAAATATTGGAGAAGAACTAATAGAGGCAATGTTGGACCCTAGAGAGCATCTCGAATGGCATGTTTCCACTATCATAAACCGGGACACATTGCAAGGTTCTCTAGAGCTACAATGAATCAACTAGTTAATAAGTTTGCTGACCAAAAAGGAAAGAATAAGGTAGATGTGGAAGAAACCAAAAATGAGGTGAATAAGATATAGAAGAAGAAAAGGAGGAGAAACCATCAGAGGACTCCAATTCTTCACCTAGTGTGGAGAATCCCTCAAGGGATAACTAAGCTATGTATGAAGCTGAGGGGGAGCATATTGTCAGATCCATTTATGGACCCTCTAAATGGTATGCGGTAAGTCAAAACTACATAATTTGATGCAATATGATGTTATTAAATGATTTTGAAAATTGGTTACATTTCAAACTAGTAAATTGGATGTGATATATAGGTAGCAAGTTCTATGATTGAACAGTGATTAGGGTATGTTTAACCGGTTTAGCAAAAGGGAAATTAAAAGGTGTCTGATAGTCTCATGTTTCACTTAGCATTTTTTGAGAGCACATCTGGAGGGCAACAAAAATATAGAAGAGATTTGAACTGCTACTTTGGTGAAGTTGATAGTGGATTGTGAAGATTGTGGAAGAGCATTCAGACCGAAAATCCTAGTTGCGAAGAGATCTGATGATACCAACAATTCTGATGCAGTAGATGAATAGAAGCTAGTGATCACTGAACCAAAAGTTCAAAATGATGCTGAGTAGAACAGTTGGAGGATACTGCTCCACTGATGGAAGATGAAGATGAAGAACAAGAACAAGAAGAGACTTCTATATCGGAACCGATTATACCTAGATATGTAAAGGTGAATCACTCTATAGATCAGATAATTGGTGATAGGAATGCTGGAATACAAACAAGAAGAAAGATCAGAGAAAGTGCTTGTCTGATTTCCACAATTAAACCTAGGATAGTGAGGAAATCTCTCAAGGATGATGATTGGATAAAGGCTATGAATGAAGAGCTTTATCAAATAGAGAAGAACAACACTTGGTCACTTGTCCCCAGACTAGTTGATAAAAATTTTATTGGTACTAAGTGGGTGTTTAGGAAAAAATTGATTTAAGATGGTTAAGTGATTAGGAACAAGGCTAGAGTAGTTTGCAAAGGATATGCACAAGAAGAAGGTAAGGATTATGGAGAAATCTTTGCATCGGTTGTTATACTTGAAGGAGTAAGAATTCTACTTGCATTTGTAGAATGCAAAGGATTCAAGGTTTACCAAATGCATGTTAAGTTTGTATTTTTTAATGGAATTCTAAAAGAAGAGGTTTACATTGAACAACCAGATGGGTTTGCGTTGACTGAAGACAAGGACATGGTGTGCAAACTTCATAAATCTCTATATGGATTGAAGCAAGCTCCAAGGACATGGTATGAGATACTCCATTTACACCTGATAAAGATTTGATTTCAAAGAGCTAGTGAGGAGAACAACATTTACTTGAAGACAAAAGAAGACAAGTTATTGATTGGAGAAGTGTTTGTAGATGATATCATATTTGGAGGAGATGATGACATGAGACTAACTTTTGCAGAAGAAATGAAAAAGGAATTTGAAATGTCTTTGATAGGGGAAATCAAAATTTTCATTGGTTTGTAGGTCCAATAGATGAAAGGAGGAATCTTTATCAACCAGTCCAAATATGTGAAGGAGGTATTGAAAACCTTTGGAATGGAAGACTGTAAACCAGTTGGAACCCCTATAGTTACTAGTTGCAGATTATCCAAGGAACATGATTCAGATCCAGTGGATGAAACTGAGTATAGATTAATGATTGGTAAACTACACTATGTTGTTCATAGTAGACTGGACATTGCTCATGCAGTTGGTATAGTGGCTAGATTTTAGAGAAATCCTAAAGAGACTCATATGGTGGCAGTAAAGAGAATTTTTAGGTATCTTAGAGGAACTATTGATTAAAGATTATGGTATCCATTCAAAGGAAACTTCTCGTTGAAGGTGTTCAAAGATGCTGATTGGATGGGTAATATAGATGACCAGAAGAGCACAACCGGTGGTGCATTCTTTCTAGGAGGAAGACTATTATCTTGGACTAGTAAGAAACAAAGTTGCATTTCTCAGTCTACAACAAAAGCTAAGTATTTGGCAGAATCTATGAACTGTACTCAAGAAATATGGATGAGACATGTATTAGAAGGGTTCGAGGAGACTATGACAGAACTGGTGGTCATATATTGTGATAATACAAGTGCAATAAGAATTTCAAAAAATATTGTATTGCATGCTAGAACAAAGCATATTGAACTAAAGTATCATTATCTGAGAGAAAGAGTGAAGGAAAAGAAAATTAGGATGGATCATGTGTCAAGAAAGGAGCAGTTGGTTGATATCTTCACTAAGACATTGCCTAAAGCAACCTTTGAGTATCTCAGAGGAAAGCTAGGGGTTATACCCCTAAATAAGGTCAACTAAGATCCTATTGCAACATCAATCCAGTGGACTAATTGAAGATCTTTCATTATGGATTGATGAGAAATAGGGCTACTCCTCAGGGGCAACAGGAGAGATGAAGAAAAAACTAGTAGCAGGAGATGAATTTGACACTTTGTACCTTTGGAAGTGTTGTCAAAGGGGGAGAAGAAAAGTAAATTGGGAGAAGAACAACAAAGAGCAGGAAGAGAAGAACTAGTGAAGGGAGAAAGAAGATCAAGTACAATAGTCATGAAAGTTAGAGTTCTAGTTTTGCATGATTAGATTTTGGTGAAGTTTTTGTATTGCTATTATGGTGTTACCATAAATGCCAAAGGGGGAGATTGTTGGAATAACTAGTGAAGATAATGATGGGAAAATTTTTAGCATATGGAGATGTTGATGAGATGAAGATGATCGGTAAATTTGATGGAAATTGTTGGCTAGATGATGATGATATAGTTGTAAGTTGTTTGATGACTTTATTTGTGTTGTCATTGATGGAAACCATGTTTGCTTAGTCATCTAAGCCATCTAGACCTACCGGTGTATCCTAACCGGTAGTGGAATCTATTGACAGCAAGGTTAACAGGTACAGAGTGATGACCAAGAGACTGGTATGGATGATCGGAGAAGAGTTAGATGTTGTTGTTATACAATAGTTTTGGAGATAGGAATGTGAACCTATACTCCAAACCACATCAGTCGATTTAGTGTATTGAGCGAGTTATGATTGACTATTATGAACTATGTGAAGAAGAATGTATATCGATAATAGATCTTTAACTAGTGATGTTTTAAGGTTTGGTGATGGATCTTATCATGATCATAACTTAGTGATGATGTGTTAGAATTTTGTGTAATGATAAGATGGTGTTTGAGTGCATACAAAGATCAGATTTCTTGGAAAACAACAAAGAGATTAAGAGAATGAAACAAGGGTTTGATTGCTTATCCAATCGATATGTGGTGATAATTCAATGACGAAAATCATCTATAAATATATTGTAATGATCTATAATGATCTATAATGTAAAATCATTGTATCTTGTTGATGTAACTTGGGTTTGTAGCCACCCTAATTGAAAAGTGTATTTAGGGCTAGTTGGAGAAGAGATTGTGTGTTGATAGCTTTGAGAAGAAGGTGTTGTCGAACTAGATTGAAGTGTCTCCATGTTTGTAGCATAGTTCTGATGAAAAGGATTTGTACTAGCATGCAAGGAAGTGTTGTAATCATATCGTTTTCCCTATTTGTCCATAATAGTTACAACTATTTGTAATCCCTTAATCGGGTAGATCCTAACAGGTCTTATATTATAAATCCCTTGACTGAGTGGCTCATTAACTTGAGTTTAAAATCCTCTAACATGGTTACTCCTAACAGGGTAGAGATCGTAATAGGGTTGAGGCAAAATCCTTTAACCGGGTGACTCCTAACAAGGTCTGCTCTTAACCAGTTGCATCCAAAAGAGTGCAAATATTTTGTGGGTGCTAATTCCCACCATGGTTTTTCCCAGCTGGGTTTCCACATGAAAAATCTATGTGTTCATCTGGTGGTTGCATTGTTGATTTGTGCATTTGATATCTTTATATTGTTTGCATTAAATGATGAACACTTGAGTGAATGGTTTGTTAAATATGCTAACTAGATTGTTTAAGTAGTCACTGGTAAAGGTTTTTGAAGTATTGCAAAAAAAATTTACTATTGATTCACCCCTCTCTCAGTAGTAACTGGATCCTCGTTGTAACAAGATCTTCCCTACAAATTTAAAGAAAAGTTGTCAGGACCAAGTTGAAGTTGCACCTGGTCCTTCAAAAAATCCATGCATCAAAAAAGGTTTTCTTGTCTCTGAAAATGAAGCCCAAACCTTCAATTACAACCTTTCACCTGCAACCTACACATAGAAAAGAAGAGAAGAAGGGTTGTGGATAGGGGTTTGCCTTAGTCAAACCCCTATTCAAGAATCAACATTGAAAGAAAGTAATTACAAATACTTAAATGTGAATAATGAAAATGTATACCTTGTAGATCTACAATTTGTTGTTAATGGTTGCTTTGTTTCTTGAATGTAATCACAAGTGTTGCATGGAGTGACATGTAACATGAAAAAACCCTAACACACACACACGCTTGCAAATGGACATTGTAATGTTACTCTAATGAATGAATGAAGAAGACTTGATGAATGATTGAATGCTTGAACACTTGAATACTTGACAAAAATAATGAAGACCTCTTGTTTGTTCACCTCTATCATCGTTCTTCTTGTTATTCTATGAATGAGATAATTAATCACCCTTTTATATTTGCCTTGGAGGGTTAATTGTCCCCTAATCAAAGGTCCACATAGGGGGAATTTAATTCCCAAGAGAAGATTTAGTTCCAAGGGTGGAATGGACCCATTTTAGGGCCACCCAAAGAGGGAGGATAGGGACGCCACACCCCTATCTAAGGGGGATAGGGGCGCTACGCCCCTATCCTGCCCTATATTGGGGCCTGGACAGGGTCACATGGTGGCACAAGAGCTGAAACAGGAGGAGATTTGGAAGGATGATGTAGAAAAGGGGTCCCAATTGATTAGGGAGATGCAATCACTAGAGTGAGGACCTAGAACGTGGTCAAAATTGCCAAGGTCACACTTTTACGATGCTACAACAATAAATAGGTAGTAAAACCAAGGGAGGGGATATTGATAATTATGCAAGGATTGCCCAAGAGTAATAATAAAGGGAGCAATATTGTAGAGATAAAATAATGAGCCAACTCTTAAAGATCTTAAAGAGAGGCAACATACAAAAGAAAGATGACATTAGAAAATAAAAAATAGTTGAGTAATAAAAAGTAGTGTCACATAATTTTATTCATTTAGGATCTAAAGGGAATGATTTTTTTCTAACATCGAAAAAAAGGCTATCAAAATTATGGGAATGATGATAAGACGACATACTGCACATTTGTATTTGACTTCAAATTGATCATATGAATAAGTTTCAAAAGGTGTCAGATTTGTTCTTCATGGAGAAGGAAATCTATAGAACCTTTAACGTGAAGAATGTTGGAATTTAAATTTTTCAGCATTAGCTCTATGTTAATGTTTTTACTATGAACACAAGTAATATTATATTGGTAGTAATATTCTGCTAAATTTTAAGTTCAACAATTTTATTTATAAATAGGTAAAAAATGATTTAATTATTCAAATTTAACAACTTGTTATCATCTTTTGTGGCCACATTTTTTAAGAGTCTACAACCTAATTTTCTTCAACAAAACAAGGTCCTATTTCAAATCTGTCAATTTTCTCAAGGGATTTATTGATAGTCAATGATGTAATTTGGATAACAAATTGTAAAAGATCTATGTGCTACCAAGTTAATGATATTCATTGAATCACCTTCAACATGAAGAGAAGAAATTATTTTATTTAATTCTTTTCCAATTCTAGTCTAAAATGAAAACCATATGTTTCTATGACGAATAATGATGAACAACAAATACCCTAACTAGTACTAAGAAGGGGGGGGGGGGGGGGGGGGGCGGTGAATTAGTACATACAAAAACTTCTCAACAACTTATCAAGTTAAAACAATGCTAACCGGTTGTCTTCATCACTGAACTTAACCATGGAAATACCCGTTAAACACAGTAAGACTTCAGACAACTTAAACCAGTAAAATTGAATACTTCAAATATCATTCGACAGTTGATAACTACTTCACCAATATACATATGCATATGTTGTATCAGTAATACCATAACCATTAGCTTTGTTTGCATAATCACTTAAACAAAGACTGCACAATCATCACATGAAAAATGCACAACTCATAACACAAAGATTTTTTACTTGGAAACCCAAATGGGAAAAACCATGGTGGGGATGAATACCCACAAGCTTATTTTTGAACTCTTTTGAAGCTCGCTCTGTTAGGAGCCTAGTCCGGTTAAAGACTTTACAATAAGGTTCTGCTAGGAACCAATCCTATTAAAGATCACTCAATTAAGGGATGGCTATATACCCTGTTAAAGGTTACCTTGCTAGAGGATTTGAAGAACTCAATGAACTTGAGTCACCTAGTTAGAGGTTTTACAATAGGCCTGTTAAAGCTACCCGACAAAGGGATTTTCCTACTTTTGAAATGGTTAGAAGAAAATAGGTAAAGCTCTGATCTGATAACAACACTACATGCTAATGCATATCCTTTTTAGCTCCTCTACTCTACAATCACACTCTGCAATTTTCCACTCACTGGTCTGGCAAGTATGTCATCACTTAGATACAAACACAACATTTGCCAACAACTTACAATAACAAAAATTATTGACCTTATAGACAACAATTAGGTCAGTAACATAAACCTAAACCCTAAGCATTTTAGGTTTACAATTACAAGCGGCCCAATCCTGACCGTCCAAACACTTTGCATAGAATAAAACAATCTCAAACAGATCACAAGTCATTCTACATTGTCCATTCTCCACGGCATATGGGAATCAGTAACCCATCACGCTCTCTTCACATACTGCTAAGAAAAATGTTCATTCCTGCGGTAGACATTTAATGCAATCGATCTTCACATGCAAGATCCTCAAGGAAATCCTTCACGTGCACAAAACGGACGTGGCATCTCAATCTCATCCTTATCTCTTAGCTAGCTCATCACAGAATGTCACCGGTTGCATCTCACAAGATAGATTGCCAAACCGAAAACCCTAGAGCTGAGACTACCAATCAGTAGTCACACTTAGTGAAACCCTGACACCAGTTCACTTCATCTCTTCATACCGGTTCTCCAACTTCTTCCAATCTTCATACTGATTCACTTGCACTTATTGACATCAGTGACAACATACATTATCA
Source organism: Cryptomeria japonica (assembly GCF_030272615.1). Classification (NCBI taxonomy): domain Eukaryota; kingdom Viridiplantae; phylum Streptophyta; class Pinopsida; order Cupressales; family Cupressaceae; genus Cryptomeria; species Cryptomeria japonica. Next base: position 135,810,402 of record NC_081409.1, read on the forward strand.
TCATATCATATACTAGTTCATCATCCTATGCCAACATTCTACAATGTTGATTGTATTGACTAGGAGGTTCATGGAGGTTGCTACAAAAATCTTGTCACTATGATCCATAGCTACAATGCCTCAACCAAATTTACCTAGATTTCTTTTTGAGTATCCAACAAAATTAATCTTGAAGTAACCATGGGATGAAGGAATCCATTTGATTGATTTTCTATCTACCTTCTTTATTTGAGTATAGGTCCTATTTTGAGGGAGTGGTTTCTACTAATTTAAACCAAGTAGAGAAAATATACATACAATGCAAAATAGTAGAAAGGAAAACTAAAATACAACAAGGACATGAGACAGGAGATTTATAATGGTTCACCATAAATGCAACGTTCACTCTCAAGTAGGTAGAACTCTTCATTAATCATTGTATCAATACACTAGTACATACCTATTTATACAATCATATGTAGAAGCCAAAAGATCATTGGAGAAGATAAAGTGATGCAAGAGCATCCCCCGTCGATGAGCAATCTTGTATCAACCAAAATAAAAATATTTGTTTTAGTTTTGTTTCTGTTTAGTTCTGTGTTATAGATTATGTGTTTCTTTCAGCATTCTCTAGTAGCTATTTATTTTTCATTGCGGATCAGATTTTTGGTTTCCAGAATTGTTCTCCTTCCTTATTCTAGGTTTTCAGTTCATTTGGATCTTTTTCTGGCAAGTTGTCACTTTCAAATTATCTATTTCTTAGTTCTCGAAGTAGTTTTGAGCTTAATGTCTAGTGGGAGATTCCTTCTCTTGTGGAGTGATTTCTTGGATTGTAGATCTAATTTGCACTTCATACGATGTTCCTAGGCCCTTGGCCGACCTTCCTTGCTGCTCTGCACTTATTTATTATCTTTGTCAGAGGATATCTTCACATTTTGTGTCTGACCTATTTTACAAGTGTCATTTTCTTGTCTTGGAGATTATAATCTTTTGTGGCCGATCCAGATGTGTTTCAGATGCTATAAATATTCTTATATTTGATCTTTAGGTAAAGAAGGAAGATGATGATTTTAATTCATGATTTATAATTAGAGTAGCTCTTGGAGGCTCCGATGGATTGTTTTCTAGAATGTAATCTATGATAAGGCCTATAATCCTATATGTATACCAGATGTTGTCGGCTAGTTTATAATGAATTATGATATTGTGGATGTATACTCTTGTATTTTCTACATTTTGTGTTGTTGCTTCTATTTCATTACCCTTTCTGCATGATTCAGATTCTTCTCTTTAATGGCTCTTTGGGTTATGGTTGTGTCAGATGGTCTTAGAGCAAGTTGTGAACCTTGAGGCATTCCTTTGGGCGAACTGATCATCGATGGAAACGCAATTGGAGCTTTGTAGTCAGATCGTCGGTCTGAGGTAGTTGCACCAAAGTAAAGGAGGAGATGCCACTGAGAAGCATGAACCCTAAAAGGGTAGAGAAGATGATGGAGGATTTCAAGAACAAGATGAGGAATGAGATCTTAAATGTGTTGGTTGGTTTGTGAAGGAATCCATAATCAAAGGATGAGTATGAATAGGAAGGGGAAGAGCTGGAGGCCGAAGAGATTGAAGGACCAACAAATGAGGGAGAGGAAATATTTCTTAGAGAAGTGGCACAAGTAAGAAGAATTCATAAAGTTGAGGTTCTAACTTTTTAGGTACTTTGAATCTAGAAGAGTTGATAGATTGGATTAGAGAGTTGGAAGACTACTTTGAGTTTGAAGATATTAAAGGCCCACAGATGGTCCAGTTAGCACAAACTAAGTTGAAAGGGCATGCTACTTTATGGTGAAAGAGTTGTAGAGAGATAGAGTAGAGAATGGTGAGATGAAAATCACCCAGTGGGGGCAGATGGTTGCGAGATTGAAGGCAAAAATCATTTCAGATACTATGACTTGGAATTGTTCAAGAAGTTGCAGAACTTGAAGCACAAGGAAATGCGTATGAAACAGTATAATGTGGAATTCTACAAAAGTGATGATCAAACTTGGACATTAAGAGATGGATAGGGAGGAGGTGGCTAGATAAATAAATAGACTCCAATTTAACATTTAGGATGAAATGATTATGTTGAAGATTTGTAGAGTTGAGGAGGCTTATCAATATGCACTGAAGGCTGAAGATAAAGTGAAGAGAAAACAATAGAATAACCCTACGAGAAGATAGAGACATGGAGTAGATAGAGGACATATGAGTGGTAGTATGGAGAAGCAGACCACTGAAGAATCAAAATATAAATCGAGCAAAGAACTGGACTAGAAGAGTAGTAGTAGTAGGGAGTTCTTGGGTAAATGCTTTAAGTGTGGGGAAATCGGACATAGATCTTTTGAGTGTTCTCAAGGTGCTCGTAACAAAGGAATGTCAAGCAATTTCATGGCACATGAAGAACTAGATGCTGGAGTTGTAAATGACAACATGATAGACCAGAGTAGGGAGAATCCCTTATGTTTAGAAGAGTCTTGATGGAGCAGAGTGGAGAAGAAACTAGACTTACTCAAAGGAAGAATCTATTCTAGACTATATAGAAATTAGGAGGTAAGTTTTGTAAAGTTATTCTGGATAGTGGTAGTACTAAAAACTTTGTATCAGAGGAGATGGTAGAGAAGCTTGGTTTGAAGAGGCTTGAGAACCATTATCCTTACGAGGTTAGCTGGTTGCAAGATGATCATGTGGTAGAGGTAAGAGAGAAGTTCTTAGTGAGTTTTAATGTTGGACCTTCTAAAGATGAAGTCTTGTGTGATGTTTTGCCTATGAGTGCTTGTTGTGTTTTCCGGGTAGACCTTGGTAGTATGATAGAGGAGCTACCTATAATTGTAAAAGAAACCTAATCACTATTGAGAAGGATGGGTGGAAATTTACTTTGGATTCTTTGAAGGAGAAGGAGAAGGAAGTGAAGAATTTGAATCTTGTGAATATTTTCTATGTTGAGAAGTAGGATGTAGAGGATAGCTTGGATTTGAAGAAAGACCTTGTGGATAGGCATGTTATCAAGGTGGTACCGAATGACAACAAAGTTAGAGTTATGGTGCCAGATAAGATGAAACCCTGTGTAAGAACTAAATCAGGTTTGAAAAAGAAGGGGAGTGATGGTAAGAGATAGAGTGCACGTATAAAGAAAGGAAAGAAAGGTGAAGAGAAGAAGAAGCTGGAGAATCTAGTAGAGGTACCGGAAGAGGTAAGGAGAGAGAAACTTGCAGACAAGGAAGACATTTAGCTCATAAATGAACAGGGGATCTATACCCCAAACCCTTTCCAATGTTCATGAGCTTCTTCTCATGGATCATCTTTTTCTACACAGGGTGTCTCATGCAGGAGCGTCTGCGGTCGATGAGTTTTGTGTTAAAGGTACTGTGTTTCTTCTGGGATTCTCTGGTAGTTATTTATTTTTCGTTGCAGATCAGATTTTTGGCTTCTAGAATTGTTCCAATTCCTTATTCCATGTATTCGGGTCATTTGGATCTTTTTACGACAAGTTATCACTTCTAGATTATTTATTTCTTGGTTCCAGGAGCAGTTTTGAGCTCAACGGCTAGTGGGAGATTTATTCTCTTGCGGAAAATTTTCCTAGCTTGCGGATCTAATTGGCACTTTGTATGATGTTCCTAGGCTCCCTTGGCCGACCTTTCTTGGTTGTCCACACTTCATTGTTGTCTTTGGTAGAGGAGATCTTAACATTTTCGGTCTGACCTATTTTACACGTTTCATTTTCCTGTCTTGGAGATTGCAATCTTTTGTCGCTGACCCGGATGTGTTTCAGATGTTGTTTATATTTTTGTATTTGATCTTGAGGTAGAGAAGGAAGATGGGTGCTGATTCTAATTCATGATTTGTAATTAGAGCACCTATTGGAGGTCCGGATGGAATATTTTCTAAAATGTAAGTTGTGATAAGGCCCGTAAGCTTGTATGCATACCAGATGTTGTTGGCTAGTTTATAATGAATCTATGATATTGTGGATGTCTAATCTTGCATTTTCTAAATTTTGTGTTTTTACTTCCGTTGTATTACTCTTGTTGCATGATCCAGATTGTTCTCTTTGAGGGATGTCCAGGCTATGGTTGCGTCATAAAGGGTCATGTGACCATTGAAATTCACATTCCCAACAATTTCTCCCTTGGAGGCCAACCGACACATCCATGCACTATGTTACATCCCTACTTCCACTTCAATTCTCATGTTGCAACTAGGCCTTGAGAAGATTTTAATCTTGTTAGAGTCTATTCTAGCACAGTCTGAATGAGTCTTCACCAAATAAGATCAGAGTCAAAAACATGTTTTCTTTCTAATTTCTCGGTACAAACTCTCCCATCAAACCACAAACAAAAATACTACTTTCTGCAACCCTCTTCTTATACCCCTGAATACTTTTCAGCCTAAAGAATTTCTCTCTATCCAGCGCATCAAGCTCTACCCTCCACATATCCTCCACATATGTAGTCCTCTAAAGACATACTACTACCTTGACGTCAAGACAAACAGACCACACAGCTTCTAATCAATTCATTCCAATCATAAAAAACTCAAAGCATAATTCCTGTCATTGCTGAATTCACTACCAAATTCCTCCAATCTGGACCTCGCCACAACTCCTTGATTCTGAGTCTATACTCTCCAACCATCTTCAGCTCCATATCCAATTCTGCTTCTTGTATGGCCTCAAAACCATGCCTTTTCTTAGCATCTAAAAACTAACATACACCAACAAGCTTACTCGACCCATTGCTTCTAAAATCGACACTTTCCTTCTCTTCCCCATAAGCTATCGAACTCTAATAATACAATAGAGTATTTGTAGGAATTCCTTGGCAGAGGCTCTCGTATTGAACTAGACTTGTCCATAGCCTTTACCAATAGGTACCTTCATAGAAACAAGATCACCAAACTTGCCAAAAAAAACTACATCAAATTATCATTTATTGCATTTCGATCCAACAGAACCCCAGACCCACCATTTTTATTACTTTTTTCGTACTTTGCAGAAGCAATTTTGTTGTTAATTCCTACAAGACACTCCTCAGGAACATCTTCGTTGTCCATTTTGGCATCCCTTCTTGTGGCTTGCTCTTGCTTGAGCTATTATTCCTAGGCAGCTTCTTCGTAATTCCCAAGATAATCATCGTCCATCTCCAATTGCTTCAGCACCCGACTTGCCAACAAAATACTAGTACGGTATGCAGTGGCTTAGTTTGTGAAGCTAACTTCCAGGCCATACCAAGGAATCACTTGTACCTCCTTCAACCAATTTAGATGCTTGTTCACAAAGATATCTTGATCCACCGCAAGCTCAAAAAATCTCTTCAACTTGATCCCTGCCACAATCCTATTCTAATCTGCACGAAACCTTCTACTATCTTTATCACCACCGAGCCAGTCTATAGCATCAAATGTACTCACAGACTGCAAAGACCCAACATTATTGCCACACCAAGCTACAAAATCATCTTCGGCTTCAAGGTGGTCTTTAGATTCATCTTCTCTCTCAGGAAGTTATTATTTATTCTTCTAGACTGCAAATTCTTTATATATACAGTCTCTATGTAATTTTTTAATTAAGCTTCAATAAAGATATTGGTGTTTTCTTCTTTTTGTTGTTATTGTTTGCTAATCAGTTGGTTCAGAGAGGATAGGTCAGGTTCAAAATTCTACAGTAATGTTAAAAGCAGAAAAAATAATACTGTTACTATTTTTAGATATATAATGGTAATAGTTCTTCATGAATGTTGGGCAAAAGTATGTCTTTTTTTTAAATCAGTTATTTGTTTGTAATTGTTATTATTATTTTTAATTGTTGAATAATTATCATTTTTCTAAATATTAATTTAAGTTATTCAAATTAACAAATATAAAGTATCAGGAGAAGAATACCTCCAGGTTCATCATGAATGAGCTCGAGTTCAGAGATGAGGCAATCTCTCTAATGAGTTTTAGGTTTTTTCCTCATTCTGTTTTGTTTTTTGCTCCCTGTTTCCATGGTTGTTATGCCATTGGTTCTGAACTAGTTTGCAACTGCTTATTTTTTGTGTTACTCTTTAACTTTGGGCTTCCAGTCCCTGTAAAATCCGTTTACTTTAATAAAAAACAAATGTAAAGTATAGATCATTTGATACAATAGATGTTAGCAAATATAAAGTTATTCTATTTAATTTGAAAATTTTATAATGTTATCATGAAGTTCATAGAATAGTTGAACTGTTTGTTCAATTTGAAGTTTTATATTGTGTTATAGAATAGTTGAACTCTTTGTTCGCTCTATTGTATATAGAATGAGGTGGTAGTATATAAAATCTGTTACAATCAAATCATAAAAAATAAAATAGATGTTTGATTATTTTTCGTTAGTCAAAGCTTGTTTTCATTAATCACCAAAATATTTATGTGATATTATGTTCTAATACTATTTCCATTACATTGATTAAATTCTAATAAAATACTGATCATAATCAAATCTTTAAACTATAATAGCTCTAAAAGTTGACATAAGAAGACATAATTTTTCATTCCCACGAACATTCTCTCAAAATCTTCTCAACCCACCAAACACTGCCTTGCAGAAGCACAATGAAAAGCCACTTTTTGAATCCATTTTTTTCTTATACTCTGGAAATGTAATGCTAATCTCCATTTATGGAGTATGTATTATGAAGATGCCACCTGCTTGATACAGACGTACCAAAAAAACTATATTTCTCTCACATTTGCATAGGTATTAGGGACACAATATTCGGCATATTTCATAATACACTTGATAAGTATATGCCAAAATTCTCGGTGAGTCGATGACAACTGGTTAAGATTATTTTCTCAAGTTGTTGAAGTGAGCACATCTGTTGACATAATGTCAGATACTTATCTGGATGCCGCGAATCATTATGTGGGCTTTTGCTGTCGCTAACGTCATTCTAAATCTTTTACAAAATTATTGCACTCGCCGATGGACTTGATATACCTCGCGTAATAAAAAGAGTGAAAATTTAAGATGAGAATAATTGGAGGTAATCTAGTATATTAATCCTGCTTGATTTTGAATCTGATTTTACCTCTCAATCATAGCTGATGAGAAATTTGAGTGTAAATTGAATGTTCACAACATTTATAATCTTAATGTCTGAAATTCAATGGAAATGAATTGAATGCATATATCAGGATCACCCTAGTGTAAGGCACTGCAGTAGGCTTATTGATTACTACAAGATAGGTATTTCAGGAAAATACAGATTGTGAAAATCAATCAAATATAATAGTAAAGGAAGAGTATAATCTTAAAAAAATGTCGATATATTTATTAAAGAAAATGATATAGGATTTCATTTCTTTTGTTTTGTATAATATCTAAAGATACATATTTAAAGAAATTGAAAATTACTATCAGATGAATTATGGTAAAACTTATGATCAAGATAGATTCAAGAAATATAAATAATTTGAATGAATCACAACATTTATTTTGTAGTGAACATTATTTTAATATAGATTAATGTATCTTGGACATGTAATTTTAAAATATCACATTCTTGATTACCATGCACTAGTAACAATAAATTAAGGAAAACATTTTTTTAATCTTTTATAAAAAACACAAAAAACATTAGTAAATGAGATAAATTTTAGTTAAATAATTTCAATCTAACATTGAAATCATGGAAAGAAATGGATGTTATTTTGACAAATTCATTATTTTTTCCTTAGAAAAATCTTTTTATATTAATGACATTTCAAATTGTAATGTCAGACCATTTCAAATTGTAATGTCAGACCATTTCAATTATACTATCACTACCATACTAAGCATATGTTATAATTAAGGAAAGAAATACTCAAATTAAATTATTATATGATTAATTAATTATTTTTATATAACAATATATTATTATAATATATTAAATAGTTAGTAAAAAATTTCTCAAAGACATCATAATGTAAAAATTAAAAATAAAGATTTTTAATCAAATTAATAAATAATATGATCAATCAATCAATTTATACACATTCATTTTATATTATTTATTCATATAGATATCGATTAGTACTACTGTTTATTTAATCTTTATCTTTAGAAACCATTATCATGATATATCATAAGAGCTTGATTGAAATGGATTGATTTATTGTTTACCCTTTAAAACGTAAGAGACACCCTATGCTGATCCATCGTTGAAAACTTGTTTAGAAAATTAAGGAAAATTCGTTTTTTCTCAATTATTGAGGTGAAGAATATGTTGACATGGGATGCGTACCTTCTAGGTTACTTTTTTAGATGCTGTGACTCGACCCCGTAAAAATCTTCTCTCTAATGCACATGGCTTTTTAAGATCAGATAGATATGTCTCCAGTAATGTTTCAAAACAGTAAGACAAATACTGCCGTTATTTTCCAGGTTTATTTTCATATGGAAGCATTCAAGGGAGTCTGGTATATTAATCCTCGTTAAATTTGAATCTGGATTTATGGAGAAACTTTAGTGCAAATCGAATGTACACAATTTTTTTTTATCTAAATAAATTGAATGTAGACACCTGCGTCACTTTAGTACAAGACAGCACAGCAGGCTTCTTTAAAATTTGCACGAATATGTTTCATTCTGGTCCTACATCAGCCCATCGAGATAGATAGTGAGTCAAAAGACAATTTTTCTATTCAATAGTTTGTATTTAATAATAAAATTGAAAATCATAATTCAATTCTGATTTTCAATTTAATTAATAAATAAATAAAAAATTCAATGAAGATGCTTTCTTCTGACTATATAGACAATGGTCATAATTACAATGACCAATCATAATTGTATTATGATATTGCTTTCATTCAAATTGATTTATGTTTTATGAATAGTCATTTACAAGAATTTTTTTTAGAATAAATGATCTATTTAACATTTACTGCATCTAAATAATATTGATAAAAATAAAACATTATGTTGTGCATGCTAACATATTTATGAATTTGATTATCTGATAGACTATATTATGAATGGGTTTTCGCTGTAAACATCTCTCACACTAGTATATTCTTTTTTTTCTTTTTTTTTCACTACTTTGGTATAGTGTCAAAATCAATTTGTTTCATAACTAAATCATAATCTTTTACAACAAATTTAAAGATAATTTTTTCTGTCAAATTGTTCTTAAATATATTTTGAATCTACCTATTCTACAACATATTAAATGATCCATTTGACATTCATTGCATCTGAATGTTTTTATAAAAATAAAACATTATAACGTTCATGATAGCATATGAATTTGGTTAACTGGTTGACTATATGAATGGGTTTCGGCTAAAAACATCTCTCACACTAATATAATCTTTGATTTTTTCATCCGTACAATCTCAAAATAAATCAAATACACAATTAGATCACAATCTTTCGCAATAAATGTAAAGATAGTTTTCTTTGCTCAACCTTTGCTCCTACCAACTTTAACACTGCGAATATTATTCTTAAATACATTCCAAAACTACTTATTCTGTAACATATATTTTTCAATGCATTGAAAGAAACTTAATGGGTTTAGGCCTTCATATCTTTCATTCCTGATGGACCTCATTCACTTAGGCCTTGAACTCTCATTTCTCCACCTTGTTTCTACAGCTTTTTACAATGACTTTGACATCACATGGGAAAATGATTGTGCTAAGATATACGACAATGGACAACGATTTCAGCTATTCTTGATCAATCCTCGGATATTTATCTCATTTGCCTACTGCATGCATATGATTTTTTTAGTATGTTAAACAGATTCTTATCTCCTGTTCTACTGTATTAAAGTAGGTTCACGGTTCCAATCCAAGAATGAATATCTCTTTGGCAAAATTGATATGCAAATCAAGTCGGTGTGATTATTATCTCTTTGTTATCTAGATAAAATTACCCCAGATCGAAGACTTTTTCAGAGAGATCTTAAAAAGAAAAGTGGAAGCACAATATATGTCAATAATTTAGTGAAGGCAACAATTTAATGTTAAAAAGATTTGTGTTTGAAGATAAAGCAAACATATGTGATGCAGAGCAGGGCATAGAGAATAGAGATTAATTTTAAATATAATTGAAAAATAAATTTAAGATTTCAAAATGGATAAATATTCACTATTGACAATAAACTAGGGAACCCTATTACGCAATAAACTTGTTATGGAATGCATTCTTGCACTATGATTTTCTGTAAGAAGAGGAGCCTATCTACTGTTCAGAATACTTAGACTGTTCTGGGACCACTGATAGGGTCGTCGTTTCAATATGTTCGTCAGATTGTTTTCTACCAGTCCATTTGTTCTGGTTCACTTGCGGTTCTATTCTATTGTACTTTGAATGGTTCCAACATTGTTGTTTTGTTGTTTGTTTTCTGATTGGTTTCATCTGTTTGTCAACTTGCTTTCCAAATCTTTCTGTGGTTTGCGTTTTTATCTATAACTAATCAATTAAATGGATTGATTAACTGTATTTTTATGAAAGGACACACCTTCTATGATCCATTCTTCAAATTAATAATAATTTGAGACACGTTTGCAAGTATTGAGCAAACTAATGCGTCTCAAAAGCAACACACATAATTTTTCATCTTAAGGTGTAAGATTGTCTAGAATGTTCTAGAAAAGTAGAGTTTGTAAGAAATAAGAAATAGCTAGAAGCTATTCAGAAATGAGAACTTCCTAATTTTAGAATAATCTAGTATTCTAAAAGCTTCTAAGGTCAACTATAAATATGAAGCTGAGCAATGCAATTGGAATATACATTGTGTTGTGGATGTATGTTGTTGAAACAAAGAAATAATAGCTAGATTGTTATATTTCAGCCATTTCTCTCTTACTAGTGCCTTGTTTGCCTTGTTTACTACAGTTATTTTAAATTATAATTATATTGAATTGATATTTCTTTAAAAGATAATTTTTTTCTATTAACATAGGTTCTTCAAATAAAATTTTGTCTATCTTTGATGGAAGTGGTTTTGTTGATTGGAAGATTGCAGTCAAGAATGCTATAAGTAAAAAATCTTTGTTGAAGATAGTGAACAAAGAAATTGGAGAACCTCAATCTAGAAAAGAAAAGGAGCTATGGAAGTGCAAGTTGGAGTGGGCTAGAGGTATCATTGGTAAATCCTTGAGCCCTAATCTTAATAGAAGATTTGTTGATATTGATGATCCAATAGAGTTGTGGGAAAAATTAGAAAGATATTATAAAGATGTAGATATTTGCCAGTATGTTTACTATAGAAGAAAATATGGTGAATTTGGATCCTACTCATTTTGAAAAAATGAGTGAATACTTTAGGGAAGTTACATATTTAAATGTTGTGTTGAAGAAAATAGGTATTGAATATGCAAAAAAATATTTTCAGTTGATTGCAATGGTTGAAAGTAAGCTTCCCAAACAATACAAGATATTTAAAGAATCAAGGAAAAGAGTTATTTGGTTAAATCCTAATGCCCCCCAACAAATTTTTTTATTAATTTTGCAAGTGAGTTTTAGATGAAGAAGTTCAACTAGTTAAAGAACGTTATACTAAGAAGAATTATTCATATGCGGCTAAGGGAAAATAATTTTATATAAATGTTGAAAAAAAAAAAAGAAAAATAATAATAAATTTTGAAATAATGATGGTGTAGAAAAGAAAGTGAGAAGAAAACCCGTTATTTGCAAATATTGTGGAGGCGAGAATCATATAGGAAAATTTTGTTTCAAAAAGAGGGACAATGAAAGGCAGCCATATAAGAACAAGGATGAAATATTTAACAATGGAAAGGTGAATAGACATACCTTTGTAGCCATCTCCCTCAAAAAGGAACAACAACCAAATGTGGAGGGAAGTGCTATACCTAAAAGTGAATCTAGTGTTAAGGGGGGATACTTTTCTTTAGACACTAATAAAGAATGGATTTTAGATTCAGGAGGATCATTTAATATGACTGGAGATAGATCTTTGTTTATTGATTTCTATGAGGGGAAGAATTCCAATCAAGCAATTACTATTGGAAATAAAATGATTTTTTTTGTATTAGGATCAAGGTATGTTGATGTGATAAATGGATCCTTGAAAAATGTTTTACTAGTTGAAGGATTAGGAGTAAATATTATTTCCATATTAAAAGTTACACAAGCTGATATGACGTTGTTGTTGGAGATAGAAAAGACCCAAGAAATACAATTTCTATTCGAAGAGTTGATCATAAAGAAGGTCTCTTTAAATTCATTGGGTTTGTTGATGATGGACACACACTCTCCCATGATTTTATTGCTCAAACTAATTACATGTCAAAAATTTGGCATACTAGACTTGGACATATAAATTATAGAAAGATTCAAGACATGGTTAAGAAGGATATGGCTAGAGGACTATCAAAAATTTCAGCTTCTGAAGGTGTGTGTGAAGGATGTGTATTAGGTAAAGATCATTGAGATCCTTTTGAATTAGGAAAAGTACAAAGATCTAATCATCCACTACAACTAATTCATAGTGATTTATGTGAATCAAGTTATCCATCACTCTAAGGAGCCAGGTACCTTCTCACTTTTATTGATTATTATAGTAGGCGAGTATGGGTTTATTTTCGTGAAAGAAAAAATGAAGTGTTGGAAGTTTTTTTTAAAATTTAAAGCATTAGTTGTAAACCAAAGTGGAAAAAGAATTAAATGCTTAAGGTTGGATAATGGGATCACTAAAAGAATCAATAAAAATCTTTTAGAAATGGCTCATTGTATGTTGCATTCTAAGAGATTGAATAATAAATTGTGGAGTTTGGTTGTTTATTGTGCCGCACATATTGTGAATAGAATATCCACCAAATACCTCAAAAATATCACTCCTAAAGAAGCTTGGAGTTGAAGGAAACCTCACATTGGGTATTTCAAAGTATTTGGGTGAATTGCTTGGGCACATATTCCTGATGAGAAGAGGAAAAAGTTAGAACCAAAGAGTCAAAAGTGTTAATTTATGGGTAATAGTGAAGAATAAAAGGATAATAGGTTATATAATTTGACAATGAAAAGAATATATGTTAGTAGAGATGTAAAGTTTGATGAATATTCACAACTTTCAGCCACTTCTTGTACAACAACTAATGCTTCCTATATCAAACAAAATGAAGTATGCATTAATGAAACAACTAATACTTGTGATCAACCATTTTTTGTAGGCAGTGATGATGAAGAAGATGATACTTCAGCTAGAAAAAAGATAAAGAGTATTGAAGAAATCTATAGTCAACGCCCTAAGAACCAAGGAAGGAATGGTAGTTCTCTCATGGCCAAAGTATAATAGGTACATGACCCAATCTCATATGAAGAAACTAGAGGGAAGAAAGAATGGAAGCAAGCTATGAAAGAGGAATATGATGAATTGCTAAAGAATGACACTCGAGTACTTGTGCCACGTCTCAAAGCTAAGAATGTTATTAGTTGTAAATAGGTTTATAAAACAAAATTTAAATCCGATGGTTCTATTGAAAAGTTCAAGCTAGATTGGTTCCTAAAGGGTTTAATCAAAAAGAGGGTGTTGATTATGAAGAAACCTTTTCTCCTGTCGTTAAATTAAACACTGTTAGAATTATTCTTTCTTTGGTTGCAGGATATGAGTGGAATATTCATCAAATGGATGTTAAAAATGCTTTCTTAAATGGAGGTTTATATGAAGAAATACATATGGATCAACCACAAGGTTTTGTAGATCAAGAAAATCCTAATCATGTTTGTAGATTAAGGAAGTCACTTTATGGTCTAAAATAGGCACCATGAGCATGGAATGAGAAGATTGATAGGTACATTCTAATTCATGGGTTTAAAAAGTGTAAATATGATCCAAATCTTTACGTCATGAAAGTTAAAGAAGATATTATTGTTGTTGCAGTTTATGTAGATGATTTAATTATTGTTGGACCAAATATTGGGTTGATCAATGATTTTAAATATGATCTTAAGAAGGTATTTTATATGATTGATTTTGGGAGAGCTCAATTTTTTTTTGTTGGCATTGTGTTGTCATTGATATCAACCGGTATAAGAGATGTATGTGTAGTAGTCATTGATGCATACCAAATGTGATGTCTTTAATGTCACCTATCTTGGTAGGTCACCGACAAGGAAGATAATGTCATTCAGCACAATGGCCATTGAGTCACCAGTACATAAGTTAGTGTTTGCCTTGTGTTAAAGATATGGATAGGAGACCAGTATGATATAACAACCAGTAAATGATGACATCTGTAAGAGAGAAAGATGTTGGTCGGTTGATAGTGATGAAGAGGGGTGATGTTATCTAAATCACATCAACACAGGAAGAGAAGTATGTGCAAGCCACCGATATGTTGTGTGGGTGAAGAACAATGGGACTCCCATCGGATAAAGATGTAGTCACCATTTGAAGAGAAGATTGACAGTAAGAGCACGCCCAAATTGGATCACATGTGCCTGTTTGAGGATATGTTGCTCAAACAAGGAAGCCACATTGGTGCATGGCAGAAGTAGATGGCAAGGATCCACTCCCACCAGTGAAACTTTAAGTTGCCTTAAGTGCATGAGATCAGGGATATGCATTGGATCAGCATGTGAAGACATGATGTGCTAACGCGATAGAAAAAGGAAGAGTATTGAAGAATATGTTTGTCACTTTGACAAATCGATTGAGATATGGTCCAGGCTGATGATGAAGAAGGCAAGATAAAGCAGCTATAGAAAGAGAGTGCAACCAGAAAGAAGATGCCTCGGATGGAGGTATTTGAAGGTTGATGACATAGTGTAATCAAGGTGTTTACCGGTAAGTATATCCATCGATAATACAGACAAAGTGCAAACGCAGAAGACTCCCATCCGATGAAGATATACATAAGGTAGATTAGCAAGTGTGCTGACCAGTTGAGTGTTCCACCAGAAGAGAAGAAAGGTGTAAGGTCGATGACAAATCGGTCAAGGTATAACCGACAGAGTCAGTGAACTGGTAGATGAACCCGGTAATAGGGTTGGTTGGTGAACCTATCCAGATCGACGTAAATGACCCAAGAAAGATGGATGTCGACAAAGGGGCCACGTGGAGGTGAAGTGGCATGCATGCACAGGTAGGCATGTTGAGTCGGTGAAGTATTAGGCGGCGAGGTAGATGGTGACAGGTCGACATTTATGTTGACTGTGTGATTCACAGGACGTGCAACAAAATTTTGCAGCTCGAGGTCAGATAGACAACAAAGATCCTAGTCAAATTATTTGACTATATTGAGGCAGGTAAAGGAAACCATGAAACCATTCTTGGTGATCAATCAAGAGATCTGCCGACCGGTTAAATGTAGGTTGCTAAATGAGGAAGGTGTGTTCTGGAAGGAACGACAATGGTGGGATTGGTTGATGAGTTGTAGTTCATCAATCAAGGAGATCAGTTCTCGAGAGATCTAATTGGATTTAGCTTAGCTTGAGGTCGAAGAAGAAACTCTAAATATCCAAAATTTGAATTGGCTTTTGGTGGGAAAACCAGTTTATAAATATGCAAGCCAAAATCTATGAAGGTGCTCCTGAATGAGAGGGTGTTGTTGTTGAATAAGTGAAATCAGTCAAGTGCTCATCAAGAAGGAGAAGGAGAGACTGAGTGTGAGGAAAAATAGGGTTGAAGTGTTCAACCGATGATAGAGAGGCAACCGACAGTCATCCATTGAGTCTAAAAGAGGAGTATAATGGTAGTGACCAAACCAGTAGAGAAGAATTGTAGAAGACCACAGAGGAGGCAAGTAAAGAACCGGTTGAGCATAGTACCAGTGGAGAGCAGCAGTGTAGAAGAGAGAACCGATAGAGAAAAGAATCGATAAAGAGCAAAAACCACAAGGAAGAAGAAGAGGTTGAACTGGTAATGTTGCAACAGGAGATAAGGTTACAGTAGTGATGGAGAGTGAGCAGAGAACCAGCTGTGAATTTGATAGAGGATCTGGTAGAGAGATTTGCAGAAGAGTTACAAAGTTCATTTGTAACAAGACTACTACTTTGGTAATATATTATGATTATTCAAGACCACTGAGTTGGAGAGCGGCGATGCAGGGGTTGATACTCCTTGGGTTGGTGCCCTAAATTAGGGGTTGATGCTCCTTGGGTTGGTGCTCCTTGCGTTGGTTCCCTAAACATTGTAATTAGAGTTTTATTGTGAGCCTGGATTGGAGTAGTAGACTCCAGCAACATTTCTAACCAAGGTTTTTCCCATCTTGGGTTTTTCTCGTATATGCTGGTGTTATGTGATGCCCTTGTGTATGCTTGCATTACACTATCTTGGTTTATCTTATCAGCAGGCCTACTAATTATTAAGATGTTAATCGGTACACATACTTAGGAGTTTAAGGGAAAAGAAATTGGAAACCACTGATTCACCCCCCTCTTAGTGGCATATTTTGTCTAATAATTGGTATTAGAGCCCAGGTTCCTAGTTAGACAAGCTTTCTCTAGCTTCGGTAGATTCTAGCATAAGGACACAATGGTCCATTTAGTGTCTATCCCACCTCCGGTATTTGATGGTTCAAACTATTCCATTTGGAGTTGTAGAATGGAAGTCTAATTATCCTCTTTAGGGTATGATATCTAGATGTTTGTTGTAAATGGATTCCCTAGTAAAGTCAGTCCTCCCACTGATTCTGATGCATAAAGAAGAAACCAGTGTAATGATGCAGCAATGAAGGCTATACTCTGTGGGCTATCTGATGATGTCTCCTCATAGGTTAACAGATGCAGATCAACAAAGAGTGTATGGGACAAATTGAAGAAGCTCTATAGAAATGAGCCTACCACTACAAAACCAGTTTGTGAAGACAAGATGAGAAAAGTAACTCATATATCTGCAGATGATGAAGGCAGATTTGTTAGCAGCCACAATAATGGTGAATAAGGAACCCACCTCTTCATGGATCAAGAATCAGAAGATGAGAGGCACACATCTGAGAATGATCATGTAGATCACTCCTACTGGCAAGACGTGTTTAGCAATGATAGTGAAGGAGAAGAAGAAGAAGAAGTAGAAGTTGATCTTGAAGGAGAACTTGTAAATGCACTTGAAGAACTTAGTAGAGCGAGAAATGAATACAAGTTATTCAAGAATGATGCAGTTGTGGAGCAGAACCGGTTTGTCAAATGCCTCGAAGAATCTGAAAAATGCATCTCAGAGTTGAAGACTCAACAAGAAGACACCAAGGAGTGTTGGTGTAAAGAGGTAGCATCTGAGATAGAGGAAAAAGATAAAGAATATCAGCTGCTGGTTGGAGAAATAGAGATTCTCCAAAATGACCTTGAGAAATGACAGGATGAGCTCAAGGTAAGGATCAAGTATGATGGCAGTTGTGATGCCTTAGACAAAATGTTGAAAAAGCAAAAGCATGCCAAGGACATCAAAGGATTAGGAAGTGGTGCTGATGAATGTTTCACCAGCAAGAATTTCCCCCACAATGACATTTTGTTTGTCTCCTCTAATGGAGATAACAAGGGAAAAACCTTCATAGTTAGAAATACTCCCTGAAAGAAGGTTGATCTAACCACAACTGGTGAAGACATGCAGACAAGGATGAAGTCTAGTGCTGCAAGAAGAAGCAACAATGCAAATCCCAAAGGAAAAGGGAAGATGGGATAAGATAGCTTCATGAGAAGAAATAATATGAGAAGAAATCAAAGAAGACCTCCTACTGATAGATGACAAGGAAATGCTACCACCCACAAGTCAAGGAAAGTGTGGAAGAAGGAACCAGATGGAAGAGCTGCAGAGAATGGACAACCTAGGATCCATCACCGGAGAAGCAGAAATGGAGATACCAGACTGGTAAGATGTCCCCATGCATGGCAGAATAATTTTGTATTTTATAAATCTTCCTTCTCCGGTTACTACTTTGCATAAAATGGTTTCGCCCATAGGGCACGCGAATGTAGGAAGGGATCTAGAAGGAGCTATCTAGGATCTCATAGAAATCATGCATATGAGAAAAATGTATCAAGGAGTAGAAACATGCATAATTCCTCTCTGAGCTATGCATAAAGTGTTTTCTATAACTGCAATGGATTTGGCCATAGAGAGTTTGAATGCAGGAAGAAGAACTTGCAGTCATATGGAAATCGATATAGTAGCCATGCTCAACATAAAAATGGATACAGAGCATATGGAAGTCAGAGACCTACATGGAATCAAAGGAGAAATTTTCCTGCAAGATCAAGTGGTCCACCACTTCCGGTAGCAGGATACAATGGGATGACCAGAGGAAGATGGTCTAACCGATATGATAGAAGGTTCCCCAATCATGAGATTGGTATGGAGGTTGTGTGCTACTATAGAGTTGCTTCTGGTTATGATGTTGGATCCGTAAATGCAAGGAACAATTAGCAGAAGAAGGTAAGACCTGCTCCTAGGATTGAAAAATGGGAAGAAGAATGAGACCATGTAGGTATGGAGGAAGAATCAAGAAGATGCAACCTTGGACCGGCACTATGCATTCAATGCATAGGTGATATCTCCTGAGGCTTAAAGGAGATACAAGATCTTAGGGGCAGTAGTACACTGACCTTATCATTCATCCCCTCAATGAAGAAGGACACATGGAAGAATAGGATGATATCAATATGAAGAAGGAAATGAGATGGCAAGTGTGTGTAGTGGCTTCCTTTGGCGACATACCTATAGGAAGGTGCTCTGGTAAAGATGATGGATCACTACAAGCAATCGGTATGTGCAGGATGTTACTAGTAAGAATGATAACAGTTACTTGTAGTTTATGTAAGACAATTAGGTTTGAGATCATTACATTAGCCCTGGTAGCTTGGAATGACAAGTTTATGTCTCCGGTGGTGCTAATGAAGACCTGAATGATATATGTTGGTCTAGTTGTTGATTATGTATGCATGCATATTTTTATTCCAACCAGTTTCATTTATGGCATGATGATAATATTGTGTGGCATTGTGTACATCCAGGATCATGTCATAGGCTATGGTGGATATAATGGAGCTGAAAGATCATCAGATGATCACATTTCCACAACTCAACTGATATATGGTGAAGAGTGGAGCTCCGGTTTTGTAACTGATTGGAAATGTGAACCTAAGATGTATGACTCCGAGGGAGTTCAAGTGCTTATGATGTTGAACCGACATACTTGAACTTATGGGTGTACTGACTACATCAACTACAGATGATGGAAATTGTTGTACAAATACCTAAGAGAATTTCATGATTGAGGGTATCTAGTTTCTGAATTGGTAGCACTCATAGTACAATCACATTTGATTATTAAAATCAATTGGAATCAGAAGGGTGATGATGTAGTTAGACTGACAGGACACATGGGTCTTCAATTCGTTTCATTCGTGCATATGAATTAGGGTTCCGGTTTGTATATACACTTGGTTTCTGAAAAATTGCTGTCAGTTGATGGTCGAGCCCTCCACAACAAATGTTATGATGTCAGAGGATGCAAAGTATGAAGGTTAAAGGAGAAGATGCATCTGGTAAAAGAAAAAGGGGGAGAAATTTTTTTGTTAGTTCCCGGTAGACACCAAGAGGAGTGAAACCCTAACAGTGCCCTTTGCCATTATTGTCAAAGGGGGAGAGAGATTCTATAGTATACCGCATACTAAATGTGTGAGAATCCATGGATCACACAAAGGGGGAGAGAGAATATGCAGTACGTCGGATACTACATGTGTTGACATCAATGCCAAATGGGGAGATTGTTGGCATTGTGTTGTCATTGATGTCAACCGGTATAGCATGGATACCGGTATAAGAGATGTATGTGCAACAGTCATTGATGCATACCAGATGTGATGTCTTTGATGTCACCTAGCTTGGCAAGTCACCAAAAAGGAAGAAAATGTCATTCAACACAATGGTCATTGGAGTCACTAGTACAAAAGTTAGTGTTTGACTTGTGTTGAAGATATGGATAGGAGACCGGTATGATATAACAACCAGTAAATGATGACATCTGTAAGAGAGCAAGATGTTGGTCGGTTGATTGTGATGAAGAGGGGGAATGTTATCTAAATCACATCAACACCAGAAGAGAAGTATGTGCAGGCCACTGGTATGTTGTGTGGATGAAGAACAACATGACTCCCACCTGATAAAAATACATTCACCATTTGAAGAGAAGACTGACAGTAAGAGTTCCCAAATTAGATCATATGTGCTTGTTTAAAGATATGCTTCTCAAACAAGGAAGCCACATTAGTTCATGTAAGAAGCAGATGTTATGGATCCACTCCCACCGGTGAAACTCTAAGTTTCCTTAAGTGCATGAGATCAAGGATGTGCACCGGATCAACATGTGAAGACATGATGTACTAACATGATAGAAAAAAGAAGAGTATTGAAGGATATGTTTGTCATTTTGACAAACCGGTTGAGATATGGTCCAGGTTGATGATGAATAAGGAAAGGTCGAGCAGCTATAGAAAGAGAGTGCAATAGGAATGTAGATGCCTCAGATGGTGGTAGTTGAAGGTTGAAGACATAGTGTCATCAAGGTGTTTATCGGTAAGTATGTCCATCAGTAATGCGAACAAAGTGCAGATGCAAAAGACTCCCATTTGATGAAGATGTGCATGAGGTAGGTTAGCAAGTGTGCTGACCAGTTGAGTGTTCCACTAGAAGAAAAGAAAGGTGCAATATTGATGACAAATTGGTTAGGGTATAATTGGCAGAGTCAATGAACTAGTAGATGAACCTGATAGTGGGGTTGGTTGGTGAACGTATCCTGACCGACATAGATGGCCCATCAAAAATAGATTTTGACAAAGGGGCCACATGGAGGTGAAGTGGCATGCATACATAGGTAGGCATGTTAAGTCGGTGAAGTATCAAGCAGTGAGGTAGATGGTGACAGGTTGACATTTATGTGAATTGTGCGATTCATGGGACGTGCAATAGAGGTTTGTGGCTCGAGGTCAAACTGTTTGACTAGATTGAGATTGGTAAAGGAAACCACAAAACCATTATTGGTGATCGATCATGAGATCTGGCGACATGTTAAATGCAGGTTTCTAAATGAGGAAGGCATGTTCTGGAAGGCACGACAATGGTGGGATTGATTGATGAGTTGCATTTCATCAATCAAGGAGATCAGATCTCAAGAGATTTGATTGGATTTATCTTAACTCGAGGTCAAAGAAAAAACCCTAACTTCCCGAAATTTGAATTGGCTTTTGGTGGGAAAACCAGTTTATAAATATGCATGTCAAAATCGATGAAGGTGTTGCTGAATGAGAGGGTGTTGCTGGTGAAGAAGTGAAATCAGTTAAGTGCTCCTCAAGAAGGAGAAGGAGAGACTGAGTGTGAGGAAGAACAGGGTTGAAGTGTTCAACCGACAATAAAGAGGCAATCGGTAGTCAGCCATTGAGTCTAACAGAGGAGTATACCGGTAGTGACCAAATCGGTAGAGAAGAATTCCAGAAGACTGTAGTGGAGGTAAGCAAAGAACCGATTGAGTGTAGTACTGGTGGAGAGAAGAAATGTAGAAGAGAGAACCGATAGAGACCAGAACCGACAGAGAGTAGAACCCGCAAGGAAGAAGAAGAGGTTAAACCGATAATGTTGCAGCAGGAGATAAGGTTGTAGAAATGAGGGAGAGTGAGCAGAGAACTGGTTGTGAATTGGATAGAGGATCTGGTAGAGAGATTTGCAGAAGAGTTACAAAGTTCATTTGTAACAAGGCTACTACTTTTGTTATAGATTATGATTATTGAAGATCACTGAGTTGGAGCTCGGTGCAAGGGTTGATGCTCCTTGGGTTGGTGCTCCTTGGGTTGGTGCCCTAAATCAAGGGTTGGTGCTCCTTGGTTTGGTTCCCTAAACATTATAATCAAAGTTTTATTGTGAGGTTGGATTGGAGTAGTAGACTCCAGCAACATTTCTCACCAATTTTTTGCCCATCTTGGGTTTTCCTCGTATATGTTGGTGTTATGTGATGCCCTTGTGTATGCTTGCATTGCATTTTCTTGGTTTATCTTATCAAGAGGCCTACTAAGTATTATGATGTTAACCAATACACATACTTAGGAGTGTAAGGGAAAAGAAATTTGAAACCACTAATTCACCCCCCTCTTAGTGGCACATTGTGTCTAACATTTTCTTGGACTACAAATTTGTAGACTTAATGATGGATTATTCATTTCACAATCAAAATAATTTGGTTCTATTAGAAAAATTTATCATGCTTGAATGCAAGCTAGTTGTTACTTCATTTCAATCAAGAGTCAATCTTACTAAAGAATGTACTTCTAAATGAGTATATGCCACTTCATATAGATAGCTTGTTGGTAGCTTGGTTTATTTGACTCATTCTAGATCAGATATTTTATTTGCAATTAATCTACTATCAATATTTATGTAGGCACCTAAAGAAAGTCATTGGTTGGCTACTAATAGAATTTGGAGATACACTCATGGAACACCACACTATGGAAACCACTATGTCTATAAGTCTTCAATTTATTTGGTTGTATATAAAGATTCTGATTGGGGAAGTGATATAGATGATAGAAAATCTATAGGAGATTATGTTTTTCAGCTTGGGGTAGGTCCAATTACATGGAGCAGAAAAAAACAAACAACTACATCATTGTCTTAATGTGAAGTAGAATATAGAGCAGAAAAAGATGCATGAAAGGAAGAAGATTGGATTCAAAATACTTTATTTGAGCTTGGCCTTTCCCAAAGTTCATGTACTACTTTGTATTGTGATAATCAAAGTACCATCCAAGTTGCCAACAATCCATTTTTTCATGAAAAACCAAAGCATATTGATCTTGATGTACACTACATTCAAGATTTGGTCTAAGTAGGTACTATCCATTTTCAAATTTGTCCAAGTGAAGAACAAACAGCTGATATATTTACTAATAGTATGAGAAAAACCAATTTTTTGAAATTAAGAGGAACGCTTGGTATGGTAGAGGTGAACAATAAGGGGGGATAGTGTTATAATCTTACCCTATTCTTTGTATCTCTTTTGAATATTCTTTGAAATATTCTAGCCAATCTTAAGGGGAGATGTTAAGATATAAGATTGTCTAGAATGTTCTAGAGAAATAGAGTTATCTAGAAATAAGAAACAGCTAGAAGCTATCCAGGAAAAAAAATTCTAGTTTTAGAATAATATTGAATTCTAGAAGTTTCTAAGATCAACTATAAACATTAAGTCGAGAAATGTAATAGAATATAAAATACATTGTGGATGTATGTTGTTGGATCAAAGAAATAAAAGCTAGATTGTTATATTTCAGTCATTTCTCTTTTACTAGTGTCTTGTTTCGCCTTGTTTACAACAGTTATTTCAATTTATAACTATATTTTGGGCATGTTTTTACAATCCCACACACACGTTCTCTAAAAAAATTCTCAACCGGTCCCACATTGTCTTACATAAGCACAATGATAAGACATTGTAGAATTCAATTCTTTTTAAATGATACCATAGAAATGTGAATTAAATCTCTATTTATGGATTACATAATGTGAATTCACCATCTATTATAATTCACTCACACATTTGTATAGATATTAGGTATTCAATATTCGACATATTTTATGAAATATTTCATGTATATGCAAAAATTTTATGGTGAGTTGGTGACAACTAGTCTAGGAAATGAAAGAATATATTTTGTTTGAATTTGTTGTAATGAGCACATATATTGACATATTACCATGCATTATTCTGGATCCCTCTATAGCAATACAACAATTATTTTTTATGTGGGTGAGTCGCTAAAGTCAATTATTGCACTTGTCGATGGATTGGATGTGAAGAGTTAAACCAATAGTTATAGAGAAAAATTTGATATGGAATAACTAAATAGTGAAAGAAAAAATTTAATGCAAATTGAATGTCCACAACATTTATAATTTGAATGCATGAAATTTAATTAAAATGAATAGAATGCAGACATTTGCATCTTCAAAGTGTAAGGAAATTCAATAGGTTTCTTGATAACTAACACGTAGATATTCCATTCTTTTCTTAACCTAAAGCATTATGTTAGATTGCTATAGTGGTAGATCACACTTGGTTTATTCATGGGAATATTACAAGCACTATAATTAATGTGTAATAGTTGTTTTGTTAGTAAATTATAAGTAGAATAATATATTAGATTTTGAATCAAGAAAATAGATTAAAAGATAAATAGGTTTATGGTACTATTTTAGATTTTGAATTAAGAAAATAGGTTAAAAGATAAATAGGTTTATGGTACTATTTTTAAATGTAATTATTCAAATGTGAGGTGTTTTAAGTCATAAATATTTTTCAAAAAAATTTGCTATCATTTTACAAAAAAAATTGAGACTAGATTTTTCAATTTAAATAGTATGATGGCCAAACTTAATATATGAGATGAGATTTGGCATAGATCAGTTTAGAAAAAGAATTTGACTATGAACATTGACATAGATAATTGATAGATAATTTTTTATACTCTTAAAGGGGTAATTGATATGAGATTATCCTTAGTATGTCCCCCTAGTGAAAGCTCTATATGAATATTGTGTTGGCATTTGATTGAAGATTGCATTGATGACCTATTGTGTTGTCATTGATGTCAATTGTAATCAGTAATGATGTTGTTTTGCAACCGATAGGTGAGCTAGTGAAGGAAATCGGTATTACTTTAGAAGCAGTGAGATCAACCGGTAACCCTACCTATTGATGTGCCAAACCCTAACCGATGGAGCTTGGTGAATCAGTTGTATTGATTTATTATCAAATGGTGAATTAATAATGATTATGCCACATATGCATGTTGTATGTGATAAGTTTCAAGTGGTTTTTGGCACGTAGAGATAATAGTTATATCTTGGGAATGAGTGAATACATTGCATGAAGTGGAAATCACGTGATGAGCTACAAGAATCATTGAAGCAGTGATCAAGGAGCAGTTGAGGTTGCCTTGTACAATGTGAAATGATTGCTATTTAATCCAACGGTCATACTTGAACGAATTTGTTTGTAATCTCTATGATATCTTAGGTTTGTGATGTGTTACCGACCTATTATTTTGCTTATAAGGTCGATGAGTTGTTTTGTTGTAGTGTTGGAAATTTTGGTTAAGTGTTAGTGTGATTGATTGCCAAACTAGAAGGAGTATCTGCAGTATACGTAAAATAAGATAGGAGCATGAAAAAGATCTGATCAAGCAGAGTAGTGCTATTTACCAGATCAGCAAACCCCTATTGTTCTCTAACAATTACAATAGTTAAATCCCTTAACCAAGTAAGCTTTAACAGGCTTAGTTCTTTCTAAATCCTCTAACCAGGTGATCCATTAGCTTGGATTTCAAATCCTCTATCGAGGTTACTCCTAATAGGGTATTGCTTCTAACAGGGCATTATAGTCAATCCCTTAACCGGGTGGTCCCTAATAGGATCTATTCTTAACAAGACATTTTGTAAAGCTTAAACAGGCTTGGCTCCTAATAGGGAAAACTTCATAAGAGTTCAGAATACTTGTGGATATTCATCCTTACCATGGTTTTTCCCATTTTGGTTTCCATGTCAAAAATCATTATGTCAAGATGATCGACAGTTATCTGAAATGTTCTTTTACTATTGTTAGTAAAGTATTTTGATGTTTTGGTTAAATGGTTTGGGAGTTTCAGAGTTGTTATACTATTATGCCAGTCAACTGGTAAACTGTCAATGCTATTGCAGTTTGTAGCTCAGTGTTTGAACTAGTTAGTTCAATGATTGACTTGTGAGATTGTGTTTTGAATATGGTGAAAGTTAAGTCAGTTTTCTATCTACTGTTTCACCCCCCCTCTCTTAGTAGTTGTCTGGATCCTTGTTGATTCATCATATCATCAATTGGTATCAGAGCATTTTAGGTCCTCTATTGTCTAAGCCTAATAGATTGAAGTAAAGATCTAGAAGAACATGATGAAGAAAGAAGGTCTGAAGTTTAATAGGGAAAACTACATAATATGGAGTGATAGGATGAAAATCTATATCAAGAGTCTAGGAATTCAATACTGGGAACATGTTGTTACAAAATATGTTGCACCTAGTAGGATTCTGTCTGATGATCAAAAGAAAGAGAAACAAGAGAATAATCAAGCATTGGAGGCCATTATCTGTTCTTTGTCTGATTCAGAGTATGTTGATGTCCATGGTCTAAATACTGCTTATGATGCGTGGAAGAAAATTGAGGATATCTATAATGCTGATGAGCATGTGAATATTGCCAAAGAAGGGAATCTAAGAGGTAAATTTGATGACATGCAGATGGCTGAAGGTGAGAATATTCAATAGTATGGTCAGAGGATCAAGGAGATAGTCCGTGAGATCAAAAGTGTTGGTGGTAAAGTGGAGGATACCATAGTGGTTAGTAAGGTGTTGAGAACCCTTCTACCAGTCTACGCTATCCGAGTTGCAGCCATTCAAGAGCTAAAGTCTTTTGATAAAACTAAGGTAACTCTTGACTTTGTCATTAGTAAACTTACTACATTTGAATTAAATGATTATGATGGTAGTGCTCAGAAATCCGAATCTGCATTGAGAGCTTCAGTTTCTAATCCACCTGTGAGGAAAAGTAGAAATGTTAGTCATAGTTATGAGTCTAGATCTAGCAGAGAAGTTGATGATAAAGACAATGTGATCGATCTTGAAGCATTGTTGGCTAAGCAGTTACCCAAAGGTACCGGTAAGTACAGAGGTAAATTACCTTTGAAGTGTTTTGCATGTAACGAGGTTGGACATATTGGAACTAACTACCCTAATGGTGACAATGAGCATAAGCATGAGAAGTATAAGAAGTATAAAGGCAAAGGAAAAAAGAGATTGCCTCATTGCAGTTGATGGTGGATTCACTGATGAGGAATTTGAGGGAGATGCTAATGAAATTATTGTCTTTGTTGCCATTAAAGAGGAGACATCTTATTAGAAGGCATTAGTTTCTCGCATGGATAGTTTTGATGATTGGATCATAGATAGTGGTTGTTCACACCACATTACCAGTGACCAGAGTAAATATCTTACTTTGAAGGAATTTGATGGAAGAGTTGTGAGATTTGGAAATGCTTCACCCTGCATGGTAAAAGGAAAGGGAACCATTTCTCTTAATGGAAAGAGGAGTGTAGATAATGTCTACTAGGTTGAAGGATTAAAGCACAATCTGTTGAGTGTATCTCAACTAAATGACAAAGGT
This sequence comes from Cryptomeria japonica, assembly GCF_030272615.1. Lineage (NCBI taxonomy): Eukaryota > Viridiplantae > Streptophyta > Pinopsida > Cupressales > Cupressaceae > Cryptomeria > Cryptomeria japonica. The sequence continues at coordinate 135,837,561 of NC_081409.1, forward strand.
TACCCATTGGAATTTAAGAATGGAATGTGCAAAATCTATGGGAGCAAAGGTGAACTGATCACAACCGACAAGCAGACAAAAGGTAACCCGTTTCACCTAAATTCTAAAGTCAACAACTGTTTAATTACTAAAGTAGATGATAGTTAGATTTGGCATCGAAGATTTTCTCATACAAATTTTGATAACACTGTCAAAGTTAGTAAGTCCAAGTCAATAAGAGGTTTGCCTCAGTTGGACAAACCGGTGAATGCTCTGTATAAGGAATGCTAGTTAGGGAAGATGACATCCTCAACTTTGAAGAGCAAATCTTTCTCAGTGGAAAATTTGTTAGATTTGGTTCATACAGACCGATGTGGACCAATAAGGACTAAAATTATTCAAGGTGATAGATATTTTATGGTCTTCACTGATGATTTCTCAAGAATGATGTGGGTCACATTCTTGAAGGACAAAATAAAAGACTTTAGTAAGTTTAAGGCATTCATGGCCTTAGCTAAAAAGGAAAGTGGTAAGAAGATAAAGTGTCTGGGAACTGATCAAGGAGGTGAATTTACTTCATAGGAATTCACTAGATATTGTGAAGACAATGGAATTAAGAGGCAACTTTCTACACCTAGGACACCATAGTAGAATGGCATTGCAAAGAGGAATAACCAGTCAGTTTTTGAAGCTACTAGAACGATGCTAATACAAGGAGGTGTAGCAAAAAAATTTTGGAGAGAAGTTGTCAAAATAGCTATATATACTATGAACCAGATATTGGTAAAGAGAGGTAAGGATAAAACTCCTTATGAATATCGGTATGGTAGATCACCTAATGTCAGTTATTTTAAGATTTTTGGCAGTAAATGTTTTGTCAAGAAAGGTGATATGTTGGTAAGTTTGATGCTAAGAGTGATGAAGGCATATTTCTTGGTTACTCCACCAAGAGTAAAGCCTACAAATGTTACAACAAATAAACAAAGAGAATAATTGAAAGTGCTGATGTCTGAGTGGATGAGTGTCCTTAAGTTTCAGGAGAAACCAATGAGGAGAAGAAGGATGATGAACCTTACATTCTGATTTTGGAACCAAAACTGATGAAGCCAGAAGTTGGTGAAGTAAATGTTGTAGTACCAGTTCAACCACAACAGGTAGAATCTGCAGAAGATGAAGATAGTAAGGAAGAAGAACCTAAAGATAATGATCATGTTATTCCAAGGTATGTAACACTCAATCATAATCTTGATCAAATTATTGGAGATAAGGATGCTGGAGTGTTAACCAGAAGAAGAATGAGAGAGAATTCTTGTATGATCTCCACTATTGAGCCTAGAATTGCTAAGGAAGCCTTTGGAGATGATCATTGGATCAAAGCTATAGAAGAGGAGCTTGACTAGATTGAGAAGAACATTACATAAACCCTAGTACCCAAACTGATGAATAGAAATGTGATAGGTACTAAATGGGTATTCAGGAATAAACTGAATGAAGAATGAGTAGTAGTCAGAAACAAAGCAAGATTGGTATGCAAAGGTTATGAACATGAAGAAGGAGAAGACTATGATGAGACATTTGCACCAATTTCTAGATTGGAAGGTGTTAGGAGTCTACTTGCATTTGCAGCATATAGTGGATTCAAAGTATATCAAAGGGATGTGAAGTCAGCTTTTTTAAATGGAATACTGGAAGAGGAAGTATATATTGAACAACCAAATGGTTATGCTTTGATTCATACAAAGGATATGGTATGTAAACTACACAAGGTACTATATGGTTTGAAACAAGCAACAAGAGCATGGTATGAAAAACTATATTCATAACTAATGAAGATATGTTTTCAAAGAACAAATGAAGACAACAATATATATCTCAAGACTGAAGGAGATAAAATACTGGTTAGTGAAATGTTTGTGGATGATATCATTTTTGGAGATAATGATGACATGAGTGATGACTTTGCAAATGAGATGAAAAGTGAATTTAAAATGTCTCTGGTAGGAGAGATAAAATTCTTCATAGGTTTGCAAATTCAACAGATGAAGAGTGGTACTTTTATCACACGGTCCAAATATGTGAAAGAGGTATTGAAGAAATTTGGAATGGGAGACTGTAAACCATTTGGGACACCAATGGTTATAGGTTGTAAACTGTCTAAGGAGGATAGTGCCGCATCCATTGATGAAAAGGAGTACAAATCAATGATAGGGAAAGTGCATTATGTTGGTCACAACAGACCATATATTGCTCATGCAGTTGGATTAGTTGCTAGATTTCAGAAGAACCCAAAGGGGACACAAATGATTGCAACTAAAAGGATATTCAGATATTTGAAAGGCACTATTGATTATGGATTATGGTATCTATATGCAGGTAAGTTTGATTTGAAGGTTTATATAGATATAGAGTGGGTGGGAAATGTTGATGATAGGAAGAGCACAACTAGTGGTACATTCTTTCTTGGTGGAAGACTTGTATCTTGGAGCAGTAAGAAGAAAAGTTAAATATCATAGTCCACTGCTGAAGTGGAAAATGTTACAGTGTATATGAATTGCACCCAGGTAATCTAGATTAAAGGCATTCTGGAAGGATTCAAGTTGAAGATCACAAAACCGGTAAGATTTTATGTGATAACACCAGTGCAATAAATATTTCAAATAACCCGATGTTGCATGCTAGAACCAAGCATATTGAGCTGAAATATCATTTCTTGAGGGAGAAAGTGCAGAGTAAAGATGTGTTACTGGAGCGTGTATCTACTAAGGAGCAGCTAGCGGATATCTTTACTAAACCTCTTCCTAAGACTACTTTTGAGTATCTTAGAGGTCAGCTAGGGGTTGTGCCCCTACATGAGGTCAATTGAGAAGATGTGGAAGACATCAGTCCTAGAGCTAATTGAAGAATCTTGAAGAAGGATTGATGTAGACTGGAGCTACTCCATAGGGGGAGCATCTTGATGCAGAACAATGAAGTATGACACTACATGTTTTACTTTCACTTTGGCATTGTTGTCAAAGGGGGAGAAGAACTGTATGATTATGGAGAGAAGAATTTGTTGGCAATATGGATGAATTGATTATGTGTTGCATTGATGTTTTGAAATTGATGTCAACACTAGCTGTTTTGGTTGATTACCGACAGACAGATTTTGGTTGCCAGTAGAAGATCTTGTGTTACCAGTATGGGTTTAAGGTTTAATCGGCAGAGCTTTCATTGAGAAACCTTGATAGAATGCTAAGTGTTGGTGGTGAGACTTCTAGATGGAATTCAGGATGTAGAAGGTGATCCTTGATCGTGCCTCAATTGATTGGAGACATCTCTTTGGCGTGGTAGACCTAGATTAGGTCTAGTACATATCCAAGTTATGGACCGGTATCATGATAACATGTTCTCTACATGTTACCAGGATGTTTTATAGATTGGTTATGGTTTTTTTGGTCTAAAGCCGACATGGCATATCATTGTAATATGAATGTATGAAATGATCTTATTGTAATACCTTTTAGGTTGCCGACCTAATTTCTTTAGGCCTTAGGGTTTGTATAAATTGATGTAAGATCTCATTGTAGATAAAATAAATGGGAATGAAATAAATGTGTCATGGTCATGGAATGTAATATCATATGTGAAGGAGATTTGGTCAATCATAGGTGATCGACTTGGGTTTAAGTAAGAGGTCAAAGGCCTCTGGTATTGAGCTTAACCGAGACTATAATCAGGCATGGTAGATGCTATCTCTGACAGTTCATTATTCTGGATTGTTGTCTAATTATCTTGAGGTGGTTATAACCTCTCTATAGTCAGTGAGAGTCTTTTGTAATGAGCAGTACACTCTAGGAAGTGTGCCTTCCTACATGTACAGGCCCCTCATTGTATCACATACTTTTTGCAGAAGTATCATTTGACTATGGGTAGGCTTACCACTGTGGTTTTTCCCTTTATTGAGTTATCCATGTACAAATCATGGTGTTATGTGGTATGGTTGCATTTTGTTAATTCTCTATTTCATTCTTAAGTTTTATTGCTTACCGGTATCTATTTCTGCTATTCCGTTATTCAATGTTTATGTGCTCCAGTTAAAGGTTATAAAGTGGTTTGATTAAGATAATCTATTAACAACTGATTCACCCCCCATCTCAGTTGTTCACTGGTTATCCTAACAATTGGTATCAAAGCCTTAGTCCTCTTTTCTAGAAGCTTAACCACTTGACGTAGATCCTATGGCAGCTAATACTTCAAATCCACTGGTAACTATTTTCAGAAGAGAAATCCCTAAGCTTGATGGAAAAAATTATGGGACATGTAAAATCCGAATGGAAAATCATCTTAAATGTCTTGGCAAGGATATTTGAGAGATCATTGAGAGAGTATATACACCTTATGATCTAGAATCTGGCAATCCTAGTCTTGCAGACCTGGATAAGAATATTGAAAATGATGCAGAGCTAGAGAAGCCCTCTTGTGTGCACTTACTGATCAACAAATCATGGGATTGACTGATAAATCATCGGAAAAGGTTATGTGGGATAAATTGAAAACTCTGAATGAAGGTGATCCTACTATCAAAATTGCTAAACTTGATGGTTACCAGGTAAGGTATGAGAACTTGAAGATGGAAGATAATGAAATAATTGCTACATTTATGAAAAGAGTAAATGAGATTGTCATGGGAATTCAATGTTGTGGAGGATCTCTGAGTGAAGATGAAATAGTTTCCAAAGTCTTGAGAGCCCTTCCACTGACTTACAAGATGAAGGCAACTACAATTAATGAATTGAGAACAATGGAAAACACTTCAGTTAACATAGACATTCTGATTGGGAAGTTATCTGCTTTTGAGTTTGAAGAATTTGGACCTTCTGGAGCTACAAAGTCTGAACCTTCTTTTCATGCATCATCATCTACTGGCAAAAGTGATTGGAAAGCCTTCTATGCAAAAGAATTGGAAGATATGAGGAAAGAGGATGAAGAATTTGAGCAACTTTAAGCCTCATTTGAGAGAGGAGTACCCTAAAGGACTGACAGGAAGTAAGTATGAAGGAAAAGCACTTTTTAAATGTTTTGCGTGTAATAAGATTGGTCATTTTGCATCTAGATGTCTTGAAAGGAATGCAAGATTTGAAGAAGGCGTTAAGAAATCATTTAAGCCTGATCATAATAGATATAGAATCAAGAAAAGTAGACAATGCTACATAGTGGATTAGGAAGGAGTAAGTGATGACTCCGAGGATGAATCGACAACAGACTCTTCTAATGGATCGAGCAATGGAAAGGAATGGGTGTTCTATGCTTTAAAGGAAGATGAACTGGAACCGGCTATCATGAATGAAGAAAAGGCCTTGGAAGCAAAAGTTGAAGACAAGGATGAATGGGTAATTGATAGTGGATGGTCACATCATATGATTGGAGATAAAATAAAAAATTTGTCCCTGCAAGAATACAATAGTGGTCAAGTCAGATTTGGAGATGACAAAGCATGTATGATCAAAGGTAGAGGTATTATTTCTCTGAATGGCAAGCATAATACTGATAATTTCTATTATGTAGAAGGTTTAAAGCATAATCTCTTAAGTGTTGGTCAATTGGTGGACAAGGGTTTCCAACTTCAGTTTAAAGATAGAAAATGCAAAATCATTAACAAAGATGGTTTGGAGATTTCAACCGGTACTCAAACTGGAGGTAATATCTTTCACTTGAACACTGGTAATAAGACATGTTTGATTGCTCATATTGATGAGAGTTAGTTATGGCATAAGAGGTTGTGTCATGTTAATTTTCATTTTATTGTCAAGATCCATTCAACAAAGGCAATTAGAGATATACCTAAGATTATGAAGCCTCATAATCTAGTATGTAAGGAATATCAATTAGGAAAGCAAGTTAGAAATTATTTCAAGAGAATACATGATAAATCTAATGATGTACTTGATTTAATTCACACTGACTTATGTGGTCTAGCAAGGACTAGAAGCTTTCAAGGTGATAAGCATTTCATGTTGATTATTGATGACTATTCTAGGATGATGTGGGTGGCTTTTCTTAGGGAGAAGTTTGAAGCCTTTGATAAATTCCAGATCTTTAAAGCAAAGGTAGAAACAAAAACTGGATTGAAAATCAAATGTCTAAGATCAGATCAAGGTGGTGAGTTCACTTCTCATGAATTTAACAGTTATTGTGAGACAAATGGAATTAGGAGACAATTATCTACACCTAGGACTCCTCAACAGAATGGAGTAGTGGAAGCCATTTTTGATGCAACAAGAACTATGATGATGGAAGCCAAATTACGTCACATCTACTAGAGAGAAGTAGTGAGTACAACAGTCTACACATTCAATAGAGTTCACATCAAAGGTGAAATTGGTAAGACCCCTTATGAATTATGGTTTGGACATACACCTACTGTTAAATATTTCAAATTTTTTTGAAGTAAATGTTATACCAAAAGGGATGATTTGATTGGGAAGTTTGATCCTAGATCTGATGAAGGGATATTTCTTGGATATTCAAAGAAAAGAAAAGCATATAGATGTTATAACAAAAGATTGCAAAAAATTGTGGAGAGCGCTAATGTGAAAGTGGATGAGCAATACAAAAATCAATCTATATCATATGACAGGGAACCGATAGTGGAAATGATCATGACTAAACTGACAATGCCTCAACCAATACAAGATACTGAGACAATTACACCAGCACAATCAGAAAATTCAACTGTGACTGATGATCAGAATAGTGAACCTAAAGTTTAGAAGACACCAAGGTATGTAAGGTTAAATCATTTTGAAGATCAAATCATTGGAGATAGGAACAAGGGAGTTATGACAAGAAGAAGATAGACAAATGAAGAGGTATGTCATATTTCTCAAATTGAACCAACATCTATTATTGAAGCTTGTAAAGATAAACATTGGTTAAAGGATATGGAAGATGAATTAGATTAGATGGAGAAGAATGAGACTTGGACTTTAGTTCCCTGGCCTAAAAAATAAGAATGTTATTCGAACTAAATGGGTTTTTAGGAATAAACTAAATGAGGATGGTCAACTTATAAGAAACAATGCTAGATTGGTTTGTAAAGGATATTCTCAAATGGAAGGAATTGATTATGGTGAGACATTTGCACCTGTGGCTAAAATTGAAGCTATTAGACTATTTCTTGCCTATACAGCTTATAAGAACTATAAGGTCTATCAAATGGATGTTAAATGTGCATTCTTGAATGGTGAACTTGAGGAAGAGGTATACATTGAAAAACCTAATGGATTTTCACTCATAGATGATAAAGATATGGTTTGCAGGTTAAGGAAAGCTTTATATGGATTGAAACAAGCTCCTTTAGCTTGGTATGCAAGGTTGGATAAGTATCTTTTAAAGCTTGGTTTAACTAAACGAAGTGCTAATAGTAATTTATATTATAAGATCAATGATGATGATATTATGATTATTGAAGTATTTGTTGATGATATCATTTTTGCAGGTGAAGATAAATTATGCATGGAATTCTCTAATAACATGAAGAATGAATTTGAAATGTCGATGATTGGTGAGATGAGATTTTTCTTAGGTTTGCAGATTACTCAAACTGACAAAGGTATTTTTATCTGTCAAACTAAGTATGTAAGGGAATGGTTGAAGAAGTTTGGTATGGATGGTTCCAAACTGGTAAGTACTCCTATGGTTACAAGTGATAAATTATCTATCAAAGATACATCTGCACCCATAAATCTGACAAGGTATAAGTCTATGATTGGTGGTTTGTTATATCTAACTCAGACTAGACCAGATATTATGATTGCAGTAAGTATTGTTTCAAGATATCAAAGTAATCCTAAAGAAAATCATGAATGTGCAGTAAAGAGGATATTTCGGTATTGGCAAGGAACAACAGAATATGGCCTATGGTATTCTAGAAATGATGACTTCACTTTATGTGCATATATAGATTCAGATTGGGCAGGAGATATTGATGACAGGAAGAGCACTTCTGGTGGATATTTCTTTCTTGGAAGTAAATTGGTTTCATGGATCAGCAAAAAACAATCATGCATTTCTTAATCTACTGCAGAAGTTGAATATGTTGCAGCAACAACTCATTGCACTCAAGTCTTTTGGATGAAGCAAATGTTGAAACATATCAAGGTAAATTATAGTGAATCAGTAGTTATCTACTGTGATAACTCTACATCTATTGACATGTCTAAGAATCCGGTATTTCACTCAAAGACTAAACAAATATCAATAAATTACAACTTTCCAAAGGACAAGGTAGAAGAAAAGGAAGTCAAATTGGTTTATGTGAACACTAAAGAGAAGATTGCATATATATTCACTAAACTGTTGTCTAAGGAATCATTTGAATATTTGAGAGACAGGTTAGGGGTATCTACCCCTTTGGTAGAGACTTGATTGATTGCATTATCAGACATACTATTCATTCTGGCACTGATGACTGGTGCTACTACTCAGGGGGAGTAGTCAGCTTTGAGATTCAGAGGCTTATTATGTTGCTTTTATATTTTTGTCAGATTTTTGGCATTAATGTCAAAGGGGGAGAGATAGTGATGTGAAAAAAAAGTTCAAAACTTTACAAAGATATTATTCATAGGGGAAGAGTTATTGACATTCAGGAGATTGTTCGTTGTCTTCCACAGAGGGAGACTTGTTTGGCATTTCTTGGTACTTAGATATTTTTCACATCTAGTGTTGCCATCAATGCCAAAGGGGGAGATTGTTGGAAACATGGATGAAATTATTATGTGTTGCACTGATGTTTTGTCATTGATATCAACACTAGCTATTTTGGTTGATTACCGGCAGACAGGTTTTGGTTACTAGTAGAAGATCTTGTGTTACTAGTATGCGTTTAAGGTTTAACCGCCAGATCTTTCACTGAGAAACCTTGAGAGAATGCTAAGTGGTGTTGGTGTGGCTTATAGATGGAATTCAGGATGCAGAAGGTGATCCTTGATCGTGCCTCAATTGATTGGAGACATCGCTTTGGTGTGGTGGACCTAGATTATGTTCAGTACCTATCTAGGTTATGGACCGCTATCATGAAAACGTGTTATCTACATGTTACCAGGATATTTTATGGATTGGTTATTGTTGTTTTAGTCTAAAGACAACATGGCATATCATTGTAATATGAATGTATGAAATGATCTTATTGTAATATCTTTTAGGTGGCCCACCTAATTGGTTTAGGCCTTAGGGTTTGATGTAAGATCTCATTGTAGATAAAAGAAATGGGAATGAAACAAATGTGTCATGGTCGTGGAATGTAATATTATATGTGAAAGGGATTTAATTGATCATAGGTGATCGAATTGGGTTTAACTAAGAGGTCAAAGGCCTTTGTTATTTAGCTTAACTGGGACTGTAATCAGGCATGGTAGATGCTATCTTCGACAGTTCATTATTCTGGATTGTTGTCCACTTATCTTGAGGTGGTTATAACCTCTCTGTAGTCAGTAAGACTCTTTTGTCATGAGCACTACGTTCTAGGAAGTATTCCTTCCTGCATGTGCAGTCCCCTCATTGTATCACATACTTTCTGCAGAAGTATCATCTGACTGTGGGATGCTTCCCATCGTGATTTTTCCCTTTACTGGGTTTTCCACATACAAATCATGGTGTTATGCGGTATGGTTGCATTGTGTTAATTCTCTGTTTCATTCTTAAGTTTTATTGCTTACCGGTATCTATTTCTGCTATTCCTGTATTCAATGTTTATGTGCTCCAGTTAAAGGTTATTAAGTGGTTTGATTAATATAATATGTTAACAACTGATTCACCCCCCCCTCTAAGTTGTTCACTAGTTATCCTAATAAAATTGTATGACTGATAGACATAAGAACTGTAGCCAGTTACCAGCTGAAGACATGGAGACTCAGTTGAAGGAGAGTACATGGTAAAATATAAACCAGGATTCCTATACCTGTGTATGTGCATTACTCTCAATCATCACAATCAAGGGTATTGATATTTGTATTGCCATAAATGCTTAAGGGGGGGATTGTTGGCATTTGATTGAAGATTGCATTGATGTTCAGGAGATTGTTGGTTATCTTCCACAGAGGGAGGCTTGTTTGGCATTTCTTGGTACTTAGATGTTTTTCACATTTAGTGTTGCCATCAATGCCAAAGGGGGAGATTGTTGGCAATATGGATGAATTGATTATGTGTTGCATTGATCTTTTATCATTGATGTCAACACTAGCTATTTTGGTTGATTACCGACAGATAGGTTTTGGTTGCCGGTAGATGATCTTGTGTTACCAGTATTGGTTTAAGGTTTAACTGACAGAGCTTTAACTAAGAAACCTTGATAAAATGCCAAGTGGTATTGGTGCGGATTCTAGATGGAATTCAGGATACAAAAGGTGATCCCTGATCATGCCTCAATTGATTGGAGACATTGCTTTGGAGTGGTGGACCCAGATTAGGTCTGGTACCTATCTAGGTTATGGACCGGTATCTTGATAACGTGTTCTCTACATGTTACCGGATGTTTTATGGATTGGTTATTGTTGTTTTGGTCTAAAGATGACATGGCATATCATTGTAATATGAATGTATGAAATGATCTTATTGTAGTATATTTTAGGTGGCCCACCTAAATGGTTTAGGCCTTAGGGTTTGATGTAATATCTCATTGTAGATAAAAGAAATGGGAATGAAATAAATGTGTCATGGTCGTGGAATGTAATATCATATGCGAAGGATATTTGGTCCATCATAGGTGATTGAATTGGGTTTAAGTAAGAGGTCAAAGGCCTCCGGTATTGAGCTTAACCAGGACTATAATTTGGCATGGTAGATGTTATCTTTGACGATTTATTATTCTGGATTGTTGTCCAATTATCTTGAGGTGGTTATAACCTCTCTATAGTCAGTGAGACTCTTTTGTAATGAGCATGCTCTAGATAGTGTGCCTTCCTGCATGTGCAGACCCCTCATTGTATCACATACTTTCTGTTGAAGTATCATCTGATTGTGGGTAGACTTCCCACTGTGGATTTTCCCTTTACCGGGTTTTCCACATATGAATCATGGTGTTATGTGGTATGGTTGCACTGTGTTAGTTCCTTATTTCATTCTTAAGTTTTATTACTTACTGGTATCTATTTCTGATATTCCGGTATTCAATGTTTATGTGCTCCATTTCAAGGTTATTAAGTGGTTTGATTAATATAATATGTTAACAACTGATTCACCCCCCCTCTCAATTATTCACTGGTTATCCTAACAGAATTGTATGACTGACAGACAAGAACTATAGCCAGTTACCTGCTGAAGACATGGAGACTCAATTGAAGGAGAGTACATGGTAAAATGTAAACCAGGATTTCTATACCTGTGTATGTGCATTACTCTCAATCATCACAATCAAGGGTATTGATATTTCTATTGCCATCAATGCAAAAGGGGGAGATTGTTGGCATTTGATTGAAGATTGCGTTGATGTTCAGGAGATTGTTGGTTGTCTTCCACGGAGGGAGACTTGTTTGGCATTTCTTGGTACTTAGATGTTTTTCACATCTAGTGTTGCCATCAATGCCAAAGGGGGAGATTGTTGGCAATATGGATGAATTGATTATTTTTTGCATTGATGTTTTGTCATTGATGTCAACACTAGTTGTTTTGGTTGATTACCGACAGGCAGGTTTTGGTTACTGGTAGAAGATCTTGTGTTACCGGTATGGGTTTAAGGTTTAACTGACAGAGCTTTTACTGAAAAACCTTGATAGAATCCTAAGTGGTGTTGGTGCGGCTTCTAGAAAAAATTAGGGATGTAGAAGCTGATCCTTGATCATGCCTCAATTGATTGGAGACATCACTTTGGTGTGGTGGACACAGATTAGGTCCGGTACCTATTTAGGTTGTGGACCGGTATCATGATAATGTTTTCTCTACATGTTACCGGGATTTTTTATGGATTGGTTATTGTTGTTTTGGTCTAAAGAAGACATGGAATATCATTGTAATATGAATTTATGAAATGATCTTATTGTAATATCTTTTAGGTGGCCCACCTAGTTGGTTTAGGCCTTAGGGTTTGATGTAAGATCTCATTGTAGATTAAAGAAATAGGAATGAAATAAATGTGTCATGGTCATGGAATGTACTATCATATGTGAAGCAGATTTGGTCGATCATAGGTGATCGAATTGGGTTTAAGTAAGAGGTCAAAGGCCTCCAGTATTGAGCTTAACTGAGACTATAATCAGGCATGGTAGATGCTATCTCTGATAGTTCATTATTCTAGATTGTTGTCCAATTATCTTGAGGTGGTTATAACCTCTCTGTAGTTAGTAAGACTCTTTTGTAATGAGCAGTATGCTCTAGGGAGTGTGCCTTCCTGCATGTGCAAGCCCCTCATTGTATCACATACTTTATGCAGAAGTATCATCTGATTTTGGGTAGGTTTCCCACCGTGGATTTTCCCTTTACTGAGTTTTCTACATACAAATCATGGTGTTATGTGGTATGGTTGCATTATGGCAATTCTCTGTTTCATACTTAAGTTCTATTGATTACCAGTATCTATTTCCACTATTTCGGTATTCAATGTTTATGTGCTCTGGTTAAAGGTTATTAAGTGGTTTGATTAATATAATATGCTAACAACTAATTCACCCCCCCTCTCAGTTGTTCACCAGTTATTCTAATAGAATTGTATGATTGATAGACATAAGAACTATAGCCAGTTACCATCTGAAGACATGGAGACTCAGTTGAAGGAGAGTACAAGGTAAAATGTAAACCAGGATTCCTATACCTGTGTGTGTGCATTACTCTCAATCATCACAATAGATGGTATTGATATTTGTATTGCCATCAATGCCAAAGGGGGAGATTGTTGGTATTTGATTGAATATTGCATTAATGTTTAGGAGATTGTTGGTTGTCTTCCACAGAGGGAGACTTGTTTGTCATTTCTTGGTACTTAGATGTTTTTCACATCTAGTGTTGCCATCAATGCCAAAGGGGGAGATTGTTGGAAATATGGATGAATTGATTATGTGTTGCATTCATGTTTTGTCATTGATGTTAATACTAGCTATTTTGGTTGATTACCGGCAGACAGGTTTTGGTTACTGGTAGAAGACCTTGTGTTACCGGTACGGGTTTAAGGTTTAACCGATAGAGCTTTCACTAAGAAACCTTGACAGAATGCTAAGTGGTGTTGGTGTGGCTTCTATATGGAATTTAGGATGCAAAAGGTGATCCTTGATCGTGCCTCAATTTATTGGAGACATCCCTTTGGCATGGTAGACCCAGATTAGTTCCGATACCTATCTAGGTTATGGACCAGTATCATGATAATGTGTTCTCTACATGTAATTGGGATATTTTATGGATTGGTTATTGTTGTTTTGGTCTAAAGCTGACATGGCATATCATTGTAATATGAATGTATGAAATGATCTTATTGTAATATATTTTAGGTGGCCCACCTAATTGGTTGAGGCCTTAGGGTTTGATGTAAGACCTTATTGTAGATAAAAAAAAATGGGAATGAAATAAATGTGTCATGGTCATGGAATGTAATATCATATGCGAAGGAGATTTGGTTGATCATAGGTGATAGAATTGGGTTTAAGTAAGAGGTCAAAGGCCTCTAGTATTGAGCTTAACCAGGACTGTAATCAGGCATGGTTGATGCTATCTCTGACAGTTCATTATTCTGGATTGTTGTCCAATTATCTTGAGGTGGTTATAACCTCTTTGTAGTTAGTGAGACTCTTTTGTAATGAGTAGTATGCTCTAGGAAGTGTGCATTCCTTCATGTGCAAGCCCCTCATTATATCACATATTTTCTGCGGAAGTATCATCTGACTGTGGGTAGGCTTCCCACTGTGGTTTTTCCCTTTACCGGGTTTTCTACATACAAATCATGGTGTTATGTGGTATGGTTGCATTGTGTTAATTCTCTATTTCATTCATAAGTTTTATTGCTTACCGGTATCTGTTTCATCTATTCCGGTATTCAATGTTTATGTGCTCCACTTAAATTTTATTAAGTGGTTTGATTAATATAATATGTTAACAACTGATTCACCCTGCCTCTCAGTTGTTCACCGGTTATCCTAACAGAATTGTATGACTGATAGACATAAGAACTGTAGCCAATTACCAGTTGAAGACATGGAGACTCGGTTGAAGGAGAGTACATGGTAAAATGTAAACTAGGATTCCTATACATGTGTATGTGAATTACTCTTAATCATCACAATCAAGGGTATTGATATTTGTATTGCCATTAATGCCAAAGGAGGAGATTGTTGGCATTTGATTGAAGATTGCATTGATGTCAATTGTAACTGGTAATGATGTTGTTTTGCAACCGGTAGGTGAGCTAGTGAAGGAAACCGGTATTACTTTAGAAGCAGTGAGATCAACCGGTAACTGTACCTATTGATGTGCCAAACCCTAACCGATGGAGCTTGGTGAATCGATTGTATTGATTTATTGTCAAATGGTGAATCGTTAATGATTATGCCACATATGCATGTTGTATGTGATAAGGTCCAAGTAGTTTTTGCTGCGTAGAAATAATGGGTTTATCTTGGGAATGAGAGAATACATTGCATAAAGTAGAAACTGCGTGATGAGTTACAGGAATCATTGAAGCGGTCATCAAGGAGCGATCGAGGTTGTCCTATACAATGTGAAATGATTGCTATGTAATCCAACGGTCATACTTGAACCGATTTGTTTGTAATCTCTTTGAGATCTTAGGTTTGTGATGTGTTATCGACATATTGTTTTTCTTATAAGTTCGATGAGTTGTTTTGTTGTAGTGTTGGCAATTTTGTTTAAGTGTCAGTGTGATTGATTGCAAAACTAGGAGTATCTACAATATGTGTGAAAGAAGATAGGACCATGAAAAGGATACGATCAAGAAGAGTAGTCTTATTTACCAGATCAACAAACCCCTGTTGTTCTCTAACAATTACAAAAGTTAAATCCCTTAATCGGGTAAGCTTTAATAGGCTTAGTGCTTTCCAAATCCTATAACCAGGTGATTCATTAGCTTGGATTTCAATTCCTCTATCGAGGATAATCCTAATTGGGTATTGTTTCTAATAGGGCATTATAGTCAATCCTTGAACCGGGTGGTCCATAACAGGATCTATTCTTAACAGGACATTTAGTAAAGCTTAAATAGGCTTGGCTCCTAACAAGGCGAACTTCAAAAGAGTTTAGAATACTTGTGGCTATTCATCCCCACCATGGTTTTTCCCATTTGGGTTTCCATGTCAAAAAACATTGTGTCAAGTGGTGAATGGTTTTTGTGCTTATGTTTGATATGGTTAATTTGCTTAACTATTAAATCCACTTAGTTATGTTAAGATGACCAACATTTATCTAAAATGTGCCTTTACTATTGCTAGTAAAGTATTTTGATGTTTTGGTTAAATGGTTTGGGAGTTTCAGAGCTGTTATATTGTTATGCCAGTCAACCAGTAAACTGTCAGTGCTATTGTAGTTTGTAGCTCAATGTTTGAACTAGTTAGTTTTGTGATTGACTTGTGAGATTGTTTTTTGAATTTGGTTAAAGTTAAGTCAGTTTTCTATCTACTATTTCACCCCCCCCTCTCAGTAGTTGTCTGGATTGTTATTGATTTATCATATCATCATATTGTTCTCAATTTTTTCCATGTTCCTGTCACATGTTAGAAGTTCCTAAAATTGCCAAAAATCTAATTGTGGAAGTTTTATGTTTAGATTTGTAATAATTGTACTCATGTTAGGGTTTCAAAGTTTTCCTTCTTGATATGCCTTTCCTCTCAATTCTATCATTTCTTTTATTTCTATTGAGATACACAAAATTCCATGTCTGGCCACACATCCCATTTATTTCTATCATAACTTACTCCCTTTTCTTCTAGGATTTTAGAGGTTTTCTTATTTACACCTTATTTCCCAAAACCCTATTCTATTCTCTTTATTTGGTTGGAGTATCATACTTTTTATTACTAGCATATTTTTACTCAAAACCCTATATCCACAATTCTTATACTAAGTTTCCTTTTGGAGATTGAGTGCTTTTTATTGAAGGGTCAAACAAGTTTTGAAGGGAGCTGAAAGCCTACATACAAAATGCTACTTTTGGCAAAACATTAGTGAAAACAAAAGAAAATGACGGCCAACCAAAAGATGAAAAAAATAGAATAGATAACCAACAAGGCACTAGGCTAAGACCCAAAAAGATAAAAGAACAAAATTTACTTAAGGTTCTTCAAGGCCTCAACTACCTCAACCTCACATTAGGAGGCCTCTTGAGAAAGTTTCTTAATATCCTATAGGTCCTTCAACGATTGATCTGCAACCTTCTTGAGATGACCCTAGTGTAGGTACAAGGCCCTTTTCTATCTTTAGCACCACTTTGATTACCTTTATTCTCTCGATCGATGAATTAATGATTAGCTTGTTGTACCCTTTCATTTTGTTTTGACCAACATCCTCATACTACTTCCAAAACCTTTAATCACAGTCAAGGGAAACAGGGGAGGTCTTCTTCTTTTTGCCTCGCTTGTAATTGCTACCAGTAATCAGCTTCTCCCTTATCTTTCCCACTCTAAATTTGGATTCCTCTTTGGTATCCCACCTCTCATCCTATGAAATGAGAAATTTATAATCCTTTTCCTCCGCAGGGGGGGGAGGGGTGTTCAATTCTCCAAAAGGCTTATGCATACTCTTAGAAGGGGCGGATAGAGATTTGATATGCTCCATGATGAGTATAATGAGGCCTTCATGAAAAATAGGGTTTTTAGGATTCTTTTTAAAATCCCTAATGCCCTCATTTAGGGAGGATAAGAGATAGAAGGGAAAAGAGATCCTATCCTTATATCTGAAATGATTTAACAACATAAAATGATTCCCAAAAATATTGGTGAAATAACTATCAAGGGAGAAATATTCCTAAACAGATGCTTCCCTTCTTAACCTTTGAAGAATTTTTGTACCTCTTCTTTCAAATTCTTTCTATTTCTATATATGTTCTCATCCATCGACATGGCCGTAATCTAAAAAATGAGCTCTTTCGTGAGGTCCACCTTCTTTCCATACATAGAGACATAAGTCTCCTTCTAGCCCTTAACAAAGAGATTTGATTATTTATGGTTATACCCATGTAGCCTTTCCAGGTAAGGGATAACATCCCCTTTCTACATAATCCACTATATAGTAGCATTCTTCTTCACACCTTCACAGTCAATTGGCTCCAAACGATTCCTTTCACCCCCTATTTTAGAGTCCCTAGACCACACACCAGCAACCAAAGTCCCAAGAAAATGAAAAATCCAAGTTGTGACAAGCAAGGAAAAAACTTAGAAAGCATGGTAGTCAAGCAATGTGACACAAAAAGCACGATGCAAAGAGTTTTCCTTAACATTTAATCAATTCTCCCTACATGAGAATGTATCTTGTCATATGCCATCAAATCCAAGTCATTTGATGGCAACATATCCTCCTTAGCCCATTATTTTTTAGCATTTCTTTGGACCCATATATTAGCAAAATAATTAGAAACACTATTGGCCTCCCTATAAGCATGCGAAATAATACAACTATCAAATGAATCAATAATTTTGATAACATCCCTTATCCAACTTTGGATAGCCCAAGAAGGACATTGAGATCTCTTAATGAACTAGATTATTTATTAGAATCCCCTTTGAGCCTAAATTTTTTTGTAGTTCAATTGAGAGGCCAGGCTCAAACCATGGTAGGGAATAATAACTTCAACAAGGTGATTTGTCTAAATTTAAAGATTTTGAGTAGTATTCATCCCTTTCTTGAGGTATTTTTTATTTGATATCTCTAATATTTTACCTATGGTATGTTCTGTTAACAACAACAATGCACAAAAACTGAGAAGGGGTGGTGAAGCAGTTTTCACCAAACTTAAACAAAGTAACATCAACTAAAGATCTTATCAACAACAAAAATAGAAAAGATAATCATCACATCAACAACACACATAACACATAGATTTTTCACATGGAAAATCTGGTTAAGGGAAAAACCACAGTGGAAACCTACCCATAGTATGATAATACTCTACAGTAGCATGTAAAATTTTACAATGGGAAATGCACATGCATTCAGGCACACTTCCTAGAGCTCACTGCTCAAAAACAACAAAGGGATACAAACTTGAGAAGGCACACTACCTTAGAAAGATCGAACAACAATTTGGATTACATGAACTGTAAGAATAGCTTCTCTAGATGCTTGATCACAGTTCCAGCTAAGCACATTGTTTTCTCTACAACACTTCTTTGCACTTCCCCACAATTTTGAAAGATCAATTTTCTTTTCCACACATACAACACTCTCAAATAATGCAGACACCCATCTTACATGATTATTACTCTGATTTATACAAATCATCATCCTTTATTTCAAAGTCAACTCAACTCATAAGACCTAATTACAAAATTACATCACACAATACATAAATCAATATGGAAAAATACAATGTTGGCAAGGACATAGCATGGAACAATATCAAAACCTCAAAAATACAACACCACCGAATATCTCTCCAAGATCATCTGCAATACGCAAGAATCATCAAGTAGGTCAGAAGGTCATATAACACAAATCATACCACTAGACCAATTAAATCTTCAATAATGTGCACATCAATCGATGTGGACCACCAAAACACATAGAATATGATAAAAAAACATCAACAAGCAACATGAATTCCACCGCAACAACCATAACAACTCGGATTACAAGAATCATCATCATCTCACCACTGGAGCTCAAGAACAACAGCATAACTCACTGACAAACTAAAACATACGCTTGTGAAGTTTCAAATCATGAACTACTCTAACTTAGGACACTCATGAACATCCCAAACACTCCAAAATCTTCTCAACATAAAGAATCAATTTTAGAGCAATGCAAACCAAAAATCATAACTCTGTAATACAAAACCAATAGAAAAACCAATCATGATACCAAACCATATAGCTCTATCAAATCATCTTTCGGAACACTGAAAATCATGTTGAAACAACTGAAGACACTAATATCTGAATCTGCATCAGCATATCAACCAAACCAACTCTCACCAACACCGAAGCACAAGAACATTGGGATATGTTGACATCAATGACAGCAACACATTCCAATAACTCTAATATCCAATAATCTCCCCCTTTGGAATTTATGGCAACATATGAATGTGAAAAACAATCAATGCAAAGAAAGAAATCAATTGTAGCTATCTCTACCTTAGATAGATAAGATATCTTTTCACATGCTTCTCTCCCCTTTGACATCAATGCAAAAGACTCAAAAGAAAATAACTCTCCCTTAGAAAATCACAAACTGAACTACATACAGACTACTCCCCCTGAGTAGCAACACCCACTTATCAATTCAGATATCAGGATAAGACTATGAAGTCCACCAGATTGATGCATCTCAATGCATCTAGTTCACATTAGGAGAGACAATTACCCCTAACTTCTCTCTCATATATACAAATGTATCTATGGGCAAAGGCTTTGTAAAGATATCTGCAATTTGTTCCTTTGTAGATACATACTCCAATCTAACTTCTTTCTCATTCACCTTCTCCCTCAAGAAATGAAACTTGATAGATACATGTTTTCTCTTGGAATGCAACACCAAATTCTTAGACATATTGATAGCACTTGAATTGTCACAATGTACATAATAGTAGGCTAATTGTAAACAACTCTAATATCCTTCAACATCTGCTTCATCCAAATTACTTGAGTATAATTTCTAGCAACAACAATGTATTCGACTTTTGTAGTAGATAAAGAAATAGCATCTTGCTTCTTACTTGCCCAAGAAACCAACTTCTTTCCCAAAATGAATGCACCACTTGTAGCGCTCTTCTGGTCATCAACATCACTTGCCCAATCAACATCTATATAAGCACTTAAAATGAAATAATCATTCTTCAGATACCACAAACCATAATCAATTGTTCCCTTCAAATATCTATATCTAAATATCCTTTCCACAACAGTAACATGACTTTCCTTAGGATCAACCTAGAATCTATCAACAAGACATACAACATTCATAATGTCAGGTCTAGTTTGAGTCAAATATTGTAGTTCACCAATCATATATCTATATAAAGGTTGATTAGCCTTTGGATATTCATCATCTTTTGTCATCTTGCATCTCGTTACTATAGGAATTCCAACAAGTTTGGAATCACGTAACCCAAAATTCTTCAACAATTCCTTCAAATAATTTGATTGAGATATGAAAATGCCTTTATCAATCTGTGTAATTTGCAATCCTAAAAAGAATTTCATATTGGCATTTGATCATTTGTACTAAACCGGTAATGTGTGTTTTTTGGATGCAACCAGTATATGTCTGTTGTGCATAGAGATTAGATTTATGTATGATGACTATTTTGTATGGTGTCATTGATGGCAACTATGTTTCTTTAAGTCATCTAAGTCCTACAGTTCAATCGGCTAGACTTAACTGGTAAAGCAGAGACAGTTTTATTAGAATCGGTAATTAGGACTTCAACTGGTAAATGACAAATAGTGTTACATGCCAACAACCAGTACATGAAAATCATGAAGATTGAGATGATGTCATTTTGTAGCAGCATTGAAGACTATCAGATGAAGATATGTTCATGACCGCACATGCTTAATGGATCAAGTAAATGAGATTTGTTTGACATAATAAATTAGTTGATGGAGACTTAACTGGTAGTGATGAAAATCACTCAGATCGGTAAAATGGTCCAGAATTGGATTTGTTATGTTCGTGGCGGACATAACTAAAGAGTTCAATGAAAGATTGTCTAGATGTATTGAACCTAGGGAATTGTAACAAGGTTCTAGCTAACCTTATGATAATTTTAATTGTGTGATGAGGTATGAAAACATATATATAAATGAGCTTGATAGTGTGATAGATGATGAGTGAATTTTGTATTTCATATAGTGTGATAATCAGAGGAGTTGAGAGATGAAGTCTTTGTGATGTTGTAATGTTATGAAGTGGATCTTATCAAACATAGAAGGTGTTATACTAAGATCATTTCTACTTGTTGTCTCCCTAACAGTCACGACAAGAAAATCCTCTTACAAGGTCACTCCTAATAGGGTGTAGTCAGATCCTAATAATTCCAATCATTAAATCCTCTAACCAGGTGACACATTAACTTGTGTAAATGCAAATCCCAGTAACTTGGGTAGCTGCTAACAAGGCTGGTCCTCACAGGCCTTATTGTATATCTCTTAACTTGCTTAGACACTTCTAACAGGGTGTACCTCTAACCAAGTGTTGTTGACCTTGACTGGTCATATCTCTATACTGTAGATAGTGGATCTTGTGGGTACTAACTCCCACCATGGTTTTTCCCATTTGGGTTTTCCATGTATAAAATCTTGTGTCATATGATTTATGCTTTATGTGAGTATTGCATACTTGGTATTATTTCTTAGATGCATATTGAGTTTTAAGTTGGTGAAATTTGGAATCAAATTTGTATTCTTTTACTAGCAATTATCCCCCCCCCCTCTAAGTGCCTTATAAGTTCCTCATTTCATCTCACCTATCATAGGTATCTCAAACTTTTTTTGCATATCATCAGTAAACTTCTTACTCAAATTGTCATCTTCTCCAAAAATAATGTCATCAACAAAAACTTCAACAATCAAAATATTATCATTATCAATCTTGAAGTATTAATTACTATCAACAGTACCTTTATAAAATCCTATCTTCATCAAATACCTATCCAATCTAGCGTACCAATCTCTAGAGGCTTGTTTAAGTCCATACAATTCTTTCTTGAATCTACATACCATGTCTCCTTCATCTATTCATGAAAATCCACCTGGTTGCTCAATGTAGACTTCTTCTTCCAACTCACCATTCAAAAAGGTTGACTTCACATCCATATGATATACCTTGAAACTCTTATAAGCATCATATGTAAGAAATAATCTATTAACTTCAATTCTATCTATCGAAGAAAACGTCTTCTCAGAATCAATATCTTGCATTTGTGAATATCCCTTAAATACTAGTCTTTCTTTATTTCTAACAACTTCTCCATCTTCATTTAGTTCATTTCGAAATACCCATCTAGTACCAATTGCATTCTTTTTTTTGGTCTTGGAACAATTTCCCATGTATTATTCTTCTCATTTTGATTTAACTCTTCCTCCATAGCTTTTACCCAATTTTTATCTTTACAAGCTTCAACAACATCTTTAGGCTCAATCTTGGAAATCATACATGTCTCTTCAACAACAATTCTTCTCATAGTCATCACAACTTTATTTTTATCCCCAATAATCTAATTATCTGAATAATTTAATCGTACATACTAGGGGCTCTTCTAATTATTCTGATATTTAGTCTCTTGAACTTCTTCACTGCCAACAACATTTGTATTTACTGACTCTTTTGGATCACTTGGTTTTGTGCTCTAAGTCTAAACTTGCTTTGAACTAAGATCTTGATCATCATATTCTTATCCATATGCTCTGATTTGTTTCTCATGGCACTCATCAACATTCATATTTGCACTTTCCACTATTTTTATCAGTCTTTTGTTGTGACACTGGTAGGCCTTGCTCTTAGTAGATTGTCCCAAAAAGATTCCTTCATCACATCTTGCATCAAATTTTCCTATATCCTCATCTCTTTTGATATAACATTTTCTTCCAAATATTTTGAAGTATCTAACTATAGGAACATGACCAAACCATAACTCATAAGTGGTCTTACCACAACCAGCTTTTATATCAACCCAGTTGAATGTGTACACAACAGTGCCAACCAATTCTTTCCAATTGATATGCAAAATATTTCCTTCAATCATCATAGTCCTAGAAGCATCCAAAATAGTTTTGTTCTTCCTTTCAACAACTCCATTCTATTGAGGGGTTCACAGAGCAGATAATTGTCTCCCAATTTGATGTTCTTCACAAAAGGAATTAAACACATCAAAAGTGAATTCTCCTCCTCTGTTAGATCTTAGACACTTCATCTTTAATCCTGTCTTTGTCTCCACCCTAGCTTTGAACATTTTGAATTTCTCTAGTGCTTCAAATTTCTCCCTTAGAAAAGTGACCCACATCATTCTAGAATATTCATCAATTAGCAACATAGAGTATCTGTCACCCTACAATCTTATCACCCTAGAAGGACCACATAAATCAATATGTACAAGATCTAATATCCCATTAGATGTATATTGTTTTCTCTTGAATGAAATTCTTGTTTACTTTCCCAATTGATATTCTTTACACACCAAATTAGTAGGCTTCACTATCTTAGGAAGAAATCTAATAGCTTGGGTAGATCTTATTTTAGCCATGTAGTCAAAATTAACATGACACATCCTCCTATACCACAACTAGCTCTCATCAATTTGAGCAATCAAACAACTTTTCTCACCAGCATTCAAATGAAAGATATTACCTTTAGTTTGAGTTCCTGATGCAATTTCTATACTGGAACTATTCAAGATTTTAAATTTCCCATTATTGAATTGTAAATCATATCCCTTATCAATCATCTGTCCAACATTCAAAATATTATGCTTCAAACCTCAACATATAAAACATCATTAGTATTATGCTTACCATCAAGAGAAATAGAACCTCTACCATGGATTACACAAGCTTTGTTGTCGGTAAATCTTACTACATCGCCATCATACTTCTCCATATTCACAAACTTACTTTTATCACCTATCATGTGATGTGAACAACCACTGTCAATCATCCATTCATTTTTCTCTTCAATCTTAGCAGCCAAAAATTTCTCTTCAACCATGCAGCTTGTAGAATCAATAGGTACTAGATCATCTTCCTTGATACCAATGAACGCAAATTCATCTTCTGAATTCCCTTTCTCAGACTCATCATCTGTCACACCTTCACCACTAGCATAATAACACTTCTTTTGATATCTATACTTGTGTTTAGGCTTGTAAGGTATATCATACTTTGACACTCTTTTCGTTCTTTGTGGACACCTAGAAGAAAAATTTCCTATCTTATTGCATGAAAAACATTTCAAAGGTAACTTTCCTTCATACTTACTAGCTCCCTTAGGCAATCTTCTGGAAATAAGTACTTTAAGTTCTTCCAATTCTCTTTCTTGTTCTTCCATCTCTCTCATTTCCTTTTCATATTTGGAAACCCTAGTTGAACTCTCTCCTGGATCATACTTCAACTTCTCGAATACAATAGCTTTAAATGTAGTCTTAGCTTTTCTATGTGATTCTCCAAGTTCACTTAATTCAAAAGTAGCAAGCTTACCAACCGGCATGTCTCTTGTCATAGTTGTCATAGTCCAGATCTCATCAATAGAAGCAACTTTGTGTTTGTAAGTAGGAGGCAAGGATCTCAACACTTTAGCTATAATCTCATCTTTTTCAATGACTCCACTAACACATCTGATGTTTATCACAAAATCATTCACTTTAGCTATAAAGGATGAAATATTCTGATCTTCTCCCATTCTCAATAACTCATACTTTCCTTTCAAGGTCTATAATTTAGCAACTTTCACATGTTTGTCTCCTTCATACAAGGTTTCTAGCTTCTCCTAAATCCCATACACAGTCTGCAATCCCATCACATTAGTCATCTCTGAATTAGTTAGGGAACTTAGCAATTCTTCTTTAATGCTTATGTTATGTTCAACATCCTTGATCTCATCTGCATTAACATGACCATACTAAGCAACATTGTATACATTCTTTGTGATCTTCCAATAATCTTCTCCAAGACATTTCAAGTGACACTCCATCTAGTTCTTCCTTGTAGTGTAATTAGTTCCATTAAATCTCAGACTCTCCTTCTTGAAAATAATAGTTTCCATCCCAGATCTCCTCAAGCAGTCAAGATTCTTCCAGAGGATCTATCTCTGATACCAATTGTTGGCAACAATAATGCAAGAAAACTAAGAGGGGGGGTGAATCAGTTTTCACCAAAATTTGAAAAATTACCCTCAAGTAAAGATCTGATCAAGAATAGAAATAGAAAAGATAATCACAACATCAACAACACACATAACACATAGATTTTTTATATGGAAAACCCGGTTGAGGGAAAAACCACGATGGTAACCTACCCATTATATGATAATATTCTACAGTAATATGTGGAATATTACAATAGGGAATGCACATGCATTCAGGAACACTACCTAGAACTCACTGCTCAACAACAAAAAAGGGCTACAACCTTGGGAAGTCACACTGCGTTACAAAGATAAGACAACAATCTGGATTACATGAACTCAAAGAATAGCATCTCCAAATGCCTAATCACAATTTCAGTTAAGCACATTGTCTGCTCTGCAACACTTCTCTACACTTCTCCACACTTCCAAAAGATCAATTTGCTTGTTCACACATACAACACTCTCAAATAATGCAAAGACCCATCTTACATGATTATTACTCTTATTTATACAAATCATCAACCTTAATTTCAAGGTCGGCTCAACTCATAAGACCTAATTACAAAATTACATCACACGATACAAAATCAATATGTAAACCAATAAAATATTGGCAAAGACATAGCATGGACCAAAATCAAAACCTCAAACATGGAACACCACTGAATATCATACCAAGATCATCCGCAACATGCAAGAATCATCGGGCTAGATAAAAGGTCGTATAATACGAAGAATACTACCAGACCAATAAAATCTTCAAAAGTGCGCACACCAATCAATGTGGAGCAACAAAATGCATTGAACATGATTAAAAAATATCAAGATGTAACGTGAATTCCACTGCAACAACTCGTATTACAAGATTCATCATCATCTCACCACTGGAGCTCAAGAACACCAACATAACTTACTGACAAACTGAAAGATATGCTTGTGAATTTTCAAATCATGAACCACTCGAACTAAGGACACTCATGAATGTCCCAAATACACTCCAAAATCTCTCAACATAATGAATCAATTCTAGAGCAATACAAACCATAAATCACAACTCCGCAATACAAAACCAATAGAACAACCAATCTTCATACTAGACCACATAACTCAATCAAATCACCTTCTAGAACATTGAAACTCATGCTGAAACAATTGAAGATACTAATTTCTGAATATGAATCTTCATCAGCATATCAACCAAACCAACTCTCTTCAATGCCAAAGCACAAGAACACAAGAATATGTTGACATCAATGACAAAAACACATTCCAATAACTCTAATATCCAACATGTTCAACTAAGGTAAAAAATGTGGGAATTCATATAATGTGATACAAAGCTTATGAATTATCTCTAAACATAAATGCCTAACACTTCTCACTATGTCCTATTTTGATAAATCCCAACATTGAGAATCAAAACCCACAACAAAAAACCAAAATTAGACATAAAACAAAAAATAGACTAAACCAAAAACCAATATATTATATCCAAACATAAATTTCCAACACTTCTCACTATGTAATGGTATAGGCCTATCTCACTTTTATTAATCACAACACTTCTCACTATGTTATTTCCTTAGAATTACAAGATTTAATAATTTTTGCATGCCTTTGGAGGATTTCTAAATAGCTTCAATACTATCTCCCCAACAGTTTCTTTTAAATATAATTTTGGAGTTAAAAATATAGAGATTCTCTTATTTTATTTTCTATAAGTATCCCTAACCCTCAATACCCAAACTCTAAAACTCCTTTGTTTTGCACTTTTTATCTCCACATAATAACTACATGACCTAAAGTGCTATGAGTGATTAAATATAACACCATAAATAATAATGGGGCTCGAAATTTCCAAATAATTTCAAGCACCCTAATATTGAAATTGAGGGTCACTTTAGGGAAATGAAACATAATGAATGATGAATGATTTGAGAACCTAGAGAAAAGAAGGATAAGACAAGGATATGAATAAATAAATTCCAATAGACCTCCATGAAAGGGTGTTAAGCTACCTTATATTTTACATATAGCTCCATCCCCTTCAAGCCATAAATAGTCTAAATATCCTAATCATACTAAATTATCTACCCCACTTCATGCATTAGTTGAGGATCTCATGTAATCCTTCATCACCACATAATTCTTGGCATTTCATATGTTTGTTCCAAAGAGTGCTATTGTAAGCCATTTTCCTCATGAGGATAACATTTCATGATAAATTACCATCTCAAAATCTGACATGTCATACCCCAATATATTATTCTTTTATGTTGCTAAAATGACCTAATTGTTGGAAATTGGCACTCATTCGGGTTATAAGTGTTGTCATTGATGGCAACATACTTCATGGGAGATCCAGAAATCAAGGTAACCGGAATTCACTACACTGGAATTCAAGGAACCGACATTCAGGGAACTAGAATACCTGGAACCAGTATTCTAAGGCTAATATAGGAGATTGATCCGGCAAGCATGGAAGTGGAAATGATCATATTGTTTTATGTTTATATTTTATCTAGGCCAACATGTGTCTTATCTTTTGTGATATGTTTGTAACCTGACATAAGACATTTGTGTTTATTTATGTAAATGGGTATATAAGTTAGTCTGGGTTAGGTCATTTTTAATGATGTGGATTTGTTAATAAGGTTAAAATTACATGAACCAACAGAACACTGATTCACCCCCCCTCTCAATGTTCTTGGATTCCAACAATTGGTATCAGAGCCTTGTGCCTTAGAATAAGTCTAATAGCTTGAGGATGATCATGAATCCAGAATCCATGGAGATGAGTCTACAGAAGGAACTTGAAGTAGCACTTGAGTACTATGATGCTGAAAGGTTGAAGAACTTGAAGCCACAAGATGAGTTCAATTCTACAACGAAATTCATTCTTACCCTGTAGGAGAGGTTATCATCTACTCAAGCTAAAAGGAAGGAAATTTTATAAAAGTTGGATGATGAAGAGAAGAATGCCCGTAAGGAATTATGTCAGAAGCTGAGTCCAGAGAATGGTGTCATGAAGAATGAAATGCAAGCCATGACTATGTGGATGTCCAAGGAGATTGAAGATCAGAAGAAGAATGAAGAAAATCTTCCTATGTCAATGAAAGATAGATCTGAGGAATGCATTAGGTGTTGGCAAATGCACACTCTAATGAGAAATTCTAAGTGATTGAAGGTATTGTCATTGATGGAAACCTTGCAATCCTATGGCACCGGCAGGCACTGACACCGGCAGACTCTACACCGATAGTTAGTTTACCAGCAGCGACAAAGATGAATACCGACACCCTGGCTGACAGGATTTTGTTTATTATATTTTGTATTTAATTGTAAAATCTTTTTGTAAGCCGACAAGGCGAATTGTAATAAGACTCATATAAGTATGAGATCTTGTAGGATCATTTATGTATGGAACATGTAATAGATGTGAACATACGAATATTAAGGCAGATTTTGGAATAAGGTTTATGGAAGTTGTATGAGCTTAAACCGGTACTGAACATGGCATAGCAGATGCTGAACCGAAGTAGTACATGATATTGGATTTGCATAATCCATTTTTGTAAGAGTGAGACTTCCCTTTTGTAATTAAGAAGTGAGCTTTAGGCAGTTGGCCTTCCTGCATGTGCAGGCCCCTATTGTAAGTAATATTCATTTATTGGCCAGTAAGTGAATATTGTGGGTCACAAATCCCACTGAGGTTTTTCCCACATTAGGTTTCCTCATTAAAAATATTGTGTTATGGTGTGCTTTCTATGTTGTGGTTATTGTTCTCATTTACTGTATTAATTTTGGTTTACTGGAACATTGTTTTGGAATGCAATTTGTTTAATAAGATAAGAAAATCCATTAATCGGCAAGATACTAATTCACGCCCCCTCTCAGTATCTTCGGGAATCCTAACATTAGGTTGGTGCATGAGAATGATGTGTTGAGAACTGAGTTGGTGCAATCACAGAACAATGAGTAAGAGTTGGAAGAATGAGGTCATTCCTAAGAAGTGATCTAGATGCTGCAAATGAATACAAAGAAAATTTCAGGGTTAGTTCTACAAGGCTTGATGAATTATTGAAGGATCAAAAAGACACTGGAGACACTAGAGGTCTTAGATTTGAGCATGGAGAAAGCTTCGACACTGCAAATCAGGGGAATCCACCAGACAACCAGAATCAAAAATCATTGGTAAGGCAACCCAATGCACATAAATTTAATGGTAGATGCTTTGTTTGTAATAATTTTGGTCATAGAGAAAATCAGAATAATAATGTTGTTCCCGATCAGTGTTCAAAGTGTAATAGGTATGGTAATAGGAAAGAAGATTGTAGAATGAATGTGAGATGTCATGCATGTGGAAAGTTTGGACATATGGCTAATCAATGTATGTCAAAGAATGGTCAAGGACTCAACAAGGCAATTCAAAAGAAGAATGTTACTTGCTATGCATGCAACAAAATAGGACATATTTCTAGATATTGCAGAAGAAAGAATACACCAAAAGGGAATGACACATCAAATGAGAAAGGAAAGAAAAACATTGATGAGATCCGGAAGACTCGTGCTAAACAGTGGATTAGGAAATTTGAAGATCAATTGGCAGAGGTAAATTCTCTGGTTACTCAATCGACAAAGCAGAATGTTCCTGCACCGGCAGGAAACTTATCTAGTAACTAAGGCCTTAGCCTTAGGAGGAGGCAAATCAATGGCATCCTGCATTGCCCCCGGTAGAGGTCTAAAAGCTTGTTTTAGATCTTGGTGAAGACAGTCTGGAGATTCACCAACATTGAGATAATGGATTTTGTATCTGGTATCATATGTCGATATGCATTGATGTCAATGTGAAATTAGGGTTTCAAAGATTAAAAGGGATAAGTTGCTTCATTTCTGATCACACAACACTTAGAGTGAGTTTAAGGCGATTAAGGTGATTAAGAGCATTTTCCAATGATTTTCATTATTCTCTATGCAAATTTATGAAAGTTTTTCACTGGCTTTGGTTGAGGTATTTTCTCTATTTTCATGATATTTTTCTGAAATTGGAATGGCTTCTAGATCTGCTCTCGCTCAGGAAGATGTGGGTGTCCCTGTTGTGGTAGATATTAATGATCATCCACATCTGGAATTCAAAAAATACCCTCAAATTGCACACGTTGATGACTCTATCGGTGCATTTTCTAGGGTTCCTGATGGAGTTATTTATGTGAAAGATGTGATAGCATATATTCATTACACTCTAGATCATTTGGGTTCATCAGAGATAAAATCAATGTGTGTGTCTACTTTGCTAAACAAGGATGGATTCCTTAAATCGGAATTTCAAATTTTGAAGGAACAGGGTTTCACCGACATTCTGGAGATGCCTGAGTTCGAGGACGAGATGATTCGGTATGTGCTGAGATGAGTCCATGGCGAGTTTATTTGGCTTGATTGGCCCTATAAAATCACTAAGGAGGCGATTCATGCTATCACCGACTTAGCCCAAGTCGGACAGACACCGAGTAGGAGGAAGATTCCGAACAATGAGGTGAACAAGATAACTGGTGCTACCTCTGACAATCGGTCGATACAGATTAGCACTATCAGAGATAAAGTTGTTCAATTTTACAAGCATGATAATTGGATATAAGGTAGCTCAATCAAACTGGTTGAACTTTGTTTCCAGTTCCTGTATTTTTTGTACACACAAGATGCTGAAAGAAAATGTGAAATATGATCTTTTTCATTGGATGTGTGATGAGTTGATTTCTAATTTGAGAAAGATTAAGGAAGGTAAGAAAGGTACATTCTGGTATAGAAATCTCATTGTCTTTTTGATGCTTTTCTTTTTGAATAAGATACCAGGATCTGGTAAGAGGCAATGGGCCTTTGATATACCAGTAGGTAAACAGATCAAGGATGCATTGAGAAACTTGGGACTGGACAAAGACTCCATTTTGTGGGGTTATTTCAAGGCATTTTAGAAAGATATGAAGAAGAGGGAAAGGATCCCTAGGCATATTGTTGATAAATACTCTACCAACATATGCTTCATGGTGAAAAAGGATGAAACTTTGATGGAGGTAGTGCAACCTAGGACTAGCTCAGTTGCTAAGATGGGCTATGAGGTTGATGCACATATCTTGTACTTTATGCCAAGATGCTTATAGATGCCCTGGTTGATGAGAAGGAGAAAACATTTGGAACAACTAAGCAGAAGGAATCTAAGGTGAAGATTGGTTTCGGCAAGAAGAAAAGGGAAGGGTAAATCAAGAAGGTTGGATAGGTTGTCTAGAAGATGTCCTTTGAAATCAAACAAATCATTGGTTTCCAGAGACATCTCCTCTGACAGTTGTTCATGCTTCTGTGATAGTAGGAACCGGTAAGCGTTTATCTAAGAGGAAGAAACCAGAAACATTTATTTCTCCTATTGAATTTGGTTGTGAGACTAAGGAAAAAATCCAGAAGATTCCTAAGATCTATATGAGGATTCAGAGGAAGAATCCCGAGGAAGGGAAGCTACAAAAATCCACAGTCACTCCTCCAATAGCTCAGAAGAAAATCTTGAAGGAGAGGAAGCCTACTAAGAAAAGGAAACCAACCAAGGAGTCTGCTTCCACCCCTTGTAAGAATAAGAGATCAATGTTAGATATTGCTCTTGAATCTGGTAAAAGTGTATAGGTTATTGCTCCTCTTTCTGTTGATAAATTGATTGATTAGATCACAAAGGATGGTATTTTGAGTAACATACAACACTATTATGGTGATATGGATGATAAGGAACAAAAGGAGATTGAGGAATCAATTTTGTTATATTTAGACATATATAAGAAAGCTTTAACTGAAATTGAGACTCAAATACTGACAAATTTGCATAATAAGTTAGATGCTAGGAGGTTATCGGCTATTGAGGAGGATGAGCATATTAAGATTCAGGAATTGCTAACTATTTGTGGTGTTATAATTGATGAAGAGATGAAGCAATGTCTAGAGTTTGCTAATAAAAAAAAATCTGGAGAAGACACCAGCATATAAGTCATATTGTGGGAAGAGTAAATGAAATTGTGAAGGAAACTCATGACGCTTGGGTTAAATTCTTTATGGATAAACTAGGTTTTTTAACATCATCAGATATTCCACCGAAGTCTGATATTCGAGACATCCCGATTGATGCTAAAGGTAAAGGTATACTAGGTGGAGATCCACCGATTTTGGAACTAAAAATATATGAGGACATTCCTCTAGCTGTTACACTTGTACAGGATGTTGAGATCTATAAACTGGTAGATAATCCTCATGTAATTGATGTTGATACAGTTGAAGTTCATGAGGTTGACCCAATGGAAATAACTGCACCAAGTGGCAAAGCCACTGATGCTGAGGAGGTAAAGGATAAAGTAGATCATAAGGCAGAAGGTTAGGTTGATCAGACTGAGGTCTGAGTACCAACACTTTCACCAGTTGTTAGCACTTGACTCATCCAATCAAGAAGATTTTAGTCATCTTGGAAATAAGAACATTTAGCAGCTAAGCATTTTTGAATGGATGTTTGTTGCAGATCATAAATTAAGGAAGCAAGGGTCAGAAGATAGGTAGGTTATTGAGAAAGTTATTCCTATTTTGCATTAGTTTGCACCGAAATGCAATATTGATCAAGTAGCTAGTCCATCCGGAAAGTTGAAAGGTTTGATTGAGCACATTGCCAAAGAGTATAAAAATCTTCAACAAGTGTCAAATCGGCAGTTGGTGGAAAGGTATAATGCATCTAGGAAGGTCACCTATGATAAGATGATCACACCCAACAAGGCCAAGCTAATAGATGAGATGACAACGATTGATGAGGCTCTTCAACAATTCAATCAAATATATCAGTCTTGCACTAACACAACAAAACTAACAACAGACCTGGATAAAAAGGTTAAGGAGGATAAGGACATGTTGGAACAACTTGTAGTCAGTTTTGATGGTACTAAATCATTGACCAGCACAGTTGATGATCAGATTTTGCTTTTAGAGTCTGAAATTTCAGCCTCGGAGAAGGAAAAAGACAAGTTAATTCGGCGGGACAGAGAGTTAAGAGGTTTGGTAAGTCCCCAACTAAATAATTTGTTAATTTTTGGTTGTAAGTTGTCATTGATGTCAACCGGTATCACAAGCTATCGGTAGAAGTATGTCAAACCGGTATGAAGAAGATTGAACTGGTATGATGGAAGACAAGTACTTATTGAGACTATCAGTGACTTCACTAGTATGAGGTGAGATGCATGTGTGTGTTAGCATGTTGAGTTATAACTGGTAAAGCATAAACCGGTCTAGAGGATTGGCTACCTATTTATGATGAACAGGAAGAATGTTAAAATGATCACAAACCACCAAAGGTGAAAATGTGCTACCGGTGTAATATGCACTACCGGTTAGCAGGAGGAGAGGTCTCATCGGTAAAGGCTTGTGCCGGTATGAGTTTAGTGAATGTTCAAGTGTAAACCAACCTTGTGTTGGTGAGATGAGGGTATGACCAATGTGATGCCATGTGGAGCTGAGGTGGAAAGCATGTTGAGGTTGGTGAAGTTTCCATCAACATGGTTGTTGAAACAGCTAGTTGACATTAATGAAACAACCACAAATCACAGGATGATAACAATTTGATGCAGCTCGAGGAAGAAAGTGTGACAGAGAAAGATCAGGGAGTTGTTGGCACCTGGATCAAAGCAAAGAAATCAAAGTGCAAGAGGACCTCAAGAAGGAAACAAATGGGTCATAAATAAGTCAACAGATTTCAAGGCCCAGGTGTTGGCCTTTGCATGGAGATTGCATTAATGAAATATTATGTTGTCATTGATATCAATTAATCGGTAATGATATTGTTGTAATGTTGTTTTGTAACTGGTAGGAAGAGCTAGTGAAAGGAAACTATAACCAGTAGGTAAGTTTATGGAGTGAACTGGTATTGCTAGGTATTGGAGAGTTGAACCGGTAAACCCTACCTATTGATTTGATAAACCCTAACCAATTAAGTCTGGTGAATTGGTTATATTGGTTTATGATCTGATGATGAGTGGTAATGATTATGACACGTATGCATATTGTATGAAGAGAGTTTAAAAGTGTTTTTGGTGCATTGAGGTTACAGCTTTTGTATTGGGAATGAGCAAGTATACTGCATGTAATGCAAAGCGTGTGATGAGTTACTAAGTTCAATGAAGTGGTGATCAAGGAGTAGTTGAGGCTTTCTTGAATGATTTGTAGAGATTTTTATGTAATCCAATGGTCATACTTGAACTGACTTGTTTGTAATCTCTATATGAATTAGATTTTTGTTGTGTAACCAACCTAATTGATTTGTTTATAAGGTCGATGAGTTGTTTAGTTTAAGAGTTGGCAAAGTTTTAGTTGAGTGTGTGGTTTCCAAACTAGATGATGTATCTGTAGTTTGAGTAAAGAAAGATAGGAGCATGAAAAAGATCTAAACAAGCAAGTGTTGTGCTATTAAAACAGATCAGCAAACTCCTATTGTTTTCTAACAATTACAGTAGTTAAATCCCCTAACCAGGTAAGCTCTAACAAGATTGGTGCTATTCAAATCCTATGACAAGGTGATCCATTAGCTTGGATTCTAAATCCTTTACAAAGGTTACTCCTCATAGGGTATTGCTTCTAACAAGGCATTATATTCAATCCCTTAACCAGGTGGTCCTTAAAAGGATCTGTTCTTAACAGGACTTTTTGTAAAAGCTTTAATAGGCTTGGCTCCTAACAGGGTGAACTTCAGAAGAGTTCAGATAGTTATCTTGTGAGTCTCATCTCACCATGGTTTTTCCCATTTGGGTTTCCATGTCAAAAATATTGTGTCAAGTGGTGAATGTGTTTGTGGTTATGTTTTCTATGGTTGATTTGCTTAACTACTTAATCCACTTTGACAAGTCATGATAACCGGCAGCAACATGAAATGAAGTTTTACTTATGTCAGTAAGAGTATTTGGATCTTTGTGAGTTTCAAGTTGTTTACTATTAATCTATTGTAACAATCAACTGGTTTACCTTGATAGTTTTATCTTGATAGTGATATTGCATTGATAGTTCTAAGTTTAATTTGAGAGATTGATTTTGAGATTGGTGAAGTTTATCAGTTTTTCTATCTAATGATTCAGCCCCCCCTCTTAGTAGTTGACTGAATCCTTGTTCTTTCATCATACCATCACGAGGATCATCTGTGGGATTTGCTATCTTTAGCAAATATGCATTGGATAATTGAAAATGCATACAGATACATTCCTCAAGTGAAGGTGATCGATCCAAGGAAGATTTGATCAGATTTGATGCAGATTTGGTTGTGTGACAGAAACCTTAACCACCCTTAGTTTGAATTGATTCTTGGCGGGAAAGTTCAAGTTTAAATATGATGACTTGAGACTATGATTGTTGCTTCTGCAGAGTGAAGGTAAGTGTGAAATCATTGTCTAAGATCCAAAGAGATAAACACTTTAAGTGTTTATGAGTAAACACAAGACCGGTAAGGAGAAATAGAATAAACCCATGTATAGAACAAACTGGTGGAGTGAGCATAGAACACAAAGATGACAAGCTAGAAAAAGTGGTACCTGATAAAGAGTGATCAAGTGTGAGTTGAGGAGTCAAGACATTGTGAGAGGGGACTTAGAAAAGTTATTAGCAAAGCCAAGTTGCAAAGTGGGTGAAGAGAATATAGACCGGTAAGGTTGAAACCGGCAGAGCAGAATATTGTAAGGTTGCAAAATTTTTTTTGCAATAGTGATTTCATTTGTATAACTGAGTTTTATATTGTTTTCACTAAGTTGGAGCTTAGTGCAAGCATTGTAGCTCCTTTAGGTTGTAGCCTATAAATTGCGTTGGGGTTGGTTCTCCTTTGAGTTGGTGCTCATA
Organism: Cryptomeria japonica; assembly: GCF_030272615.1. Taxonomy (NCBI): domain Eukaryota; kingdom Viridiplantae; phylum Streptophyta; class Pinopsida; order Cupressales; family Cupressaceae; genus Cryptomeria; species Cryptomeria japonica. The sequence continues at coordinate 135,873,396 of NC_081409.1, forward strand.
AATCAGGGGTTGGTGCTCTTTGGGTTGGTGCCCTAAATATTGTAATTAGAGATTCATTGTGAGGTTGGATTGGAGCAGAGGATCTCCAACAGGTATTCTCACTAAGGTTTTTCCCACATTAGGTTTTCCTCGTATATTTGATGTTGTGTGATGCATTCTTGTGCATGTGTTATGTTAATATTTTAGCAAGTCCTTTCATGCACCTTGTTTGCACTGTTTGAGCTATCGGTTAGCACTCAGTTTGTTTTATATATATTACTGATATCTTCTTATTGAAGAAAAAGTGTTTAAATCACTGATTCACCCCCCTCTCAGTGATCCACTATGTCCAAAAATTGGTATTAGAGCCTAGGTACCCTATTTTGTCAAAAGCGTTCTCTGGCTTGGGTAGATCCTGTCAAGTGTTCACAATGACAAGAAATGAATCTGCCTCCTCAAAAGCACCTATGTTTGACGGTGTCAACTATGCATTTTGGAGTAGAAGAATTGAAACCTATTTTTCCTCTTTAGGTTGTGATGTATGGATGTTGATTGTGAATGGGTATATAGTCCCTAACAATCCCCCTACTAATCCAGATGCTAAGAAGGAATATGAGAACAATGCTAAAGCAAAAAATGCCATTCTTAGTGGGCTATCTGATAATGAGTTTGTTAAAGTCATGCACTACTCCTCTGCTAAAGAAACTTGGGATAAGTTGCAGAAGATATTTGAAGGCGATGCTAAAGTCAAGGAAGCCAAGTTGCAGACACTAAGAGCATAGCTTGAGGGTTTGAAGATGAGCAATGAAGAGAATATTGCTGACTATCTCCAAAGGGTTGATGAAACAACAAACACCATTAGAGGGCTTGGAGAAGAAATAAAAGATGAGGTGGTAGTGAAGAAAGTACTTAGATCTCTTACATCTAAGTATGACACAAAGGACTCAACAATAGAAGAAGCAAAATATCTGAAAGTCTTTACAATGGATGAGTTGTATGGTTCCCTAACTGCTTATGAGATGAGGATTGTTGGTATTGATGCTATGAAGAAAGAAGTTGCATTCAAAACAACAAGAAAAGGAAAAGAAGAATCTTCTCATGATGCAATTGGTGAAGACTTTGATGACATCATGAAAATCTTTGTCAGAAGACTCAAGAAGGGTTCAGGCAAATACAAAGGCAAGCTGCCTTTGAAATGTTTCAACTATGGAAAGATTGGATATTTTTTTGCTAAATGTCCCTATGGTGATAAGAATGAAGATGAAAAATCAAGTGGAAACAGATCATATGGTAAGGATAGGAAGAAGAATGTCTATCGACATGGTAGAAGAGGCTACCAGAAGCAGAGCAGTCTTTACATACATGAAAATGAAACCACAAACGAGGAAAGTGCCTTAGATGACTGTTGCAGTGGAGATGAATGTTGGCATTTCACACTCTAATGAGAATTGAAGGTGATTGAAGGTGTTGTCATTGATGGCAACCTTGCAATCTTATGGCACCGGCACCGATAGACTCTATACCGACAGCGACAATAATGTTTACTGGCATCTCAGCCGACAAGATTTTGATTATTGTATTTTGTATTTAATTGTAATATCTTTTGTAAGTCGACATGGCATATTGTCGTAAGACTCATATATAAGTATGAGATCTTGTAGATCATTTGGACATATATAGAGGATAGATATGATGGATATGTATAGAGAATATTAAGGCAGATTTTGTATTAGGTCATGGTCATTGTATGAGCTTAAACCAGTACTGTATATTGGATTCTCCTAATCCATTTTGTAAGTCAGTGAGACTTCCCTTTTGTATTTGAGCAGTGAGCTCTAGGCAGTTGACCTTCCTATATGTGCAAGCACCTCATTGTAAGTAATATCCATTCATTGGCTAGTGAGTGAATATTGTGGGTAATAAATCCCACCGAGGTTTTTCCTACACTGGGTTTCCTCGCCAATAATCCTGTGCTATGGTAGACTTTGATGCAGAAAAGTTGAAGAATATCAAACTTGAAGATGATCTGAAGACTACACAGGAATTCATTCAAGGACTTCAAGAGAATCTCACTATTGCTAGAAACAAAAGAAGAGAACTTCATGAGAAGATGCAAAATGATGATGATAAAAAGGAAACTCTTAATGACCTTGTGAATAAGTTGAGGCAAGAAAACAGTGCTATGAGGAATGAGATACAAGATATGACTATGAGGTTTTGCAAAGACATTGAAGATATGAAGAAGAATGAAGATTACTTGACTAGGAGACTCAATGATGCTGGAAATGAAAATGATATGTTGAAGACAGATTTGATGCACATACAAAATGACAAAACTGAACTTATGAGACAGAAGGGAATATTATAAAATGAGTTGGCTACTGCAAATCAATACAAAGAAAAAATCAAGAAAAGTTCAGAAGAACTTGATAATATGCTAAAAAGTCAGAGACCTAATGGAGATACTAATGGACTTGAATTTGAAGTTGGTGAAAACTTCGGTACTGCAAACAATCATGATCAGAGTAAATCAGTAACACAACCTAATGCTTACAAATTTAATGGGAAATTCTTTAACTGTAACAAATATGGTCATAGAGAAAATCAGTGTAGATCTAGAAACAATCAGAACACTAATACACCCACCAATCAATGCTCCAAATGCAACAAAATTGGTCATAATTCAGAAAACTGTAGAATGAATGTAAGATGTTATGTTTGTGGAAGATTTGGTCACTTATCTAATCAATGCAGAACACATACCGGACATAGGATATGGAAAGGCTATTCAGAAGAACAATGTGACTTGTTATGCTTGTAACAAGATTTGACATATTACAAAATTTTGTAGAAGTAAGGCATCA